>NC_140962.1:35566389-35646389 GCF_056783735.1 Eptatretus burgeri
TATTTCTGGTTAGAGAAATAAACATCATTAACTCAGTGAAAAGCGACTCGTGCCACCTTCCTCGTCCCGTTTGCGGTAGAGCGATTCGAACCGCCATCTTTGGGTTGTCAAGGATAAACCGCCTCCATCGTTTCGGCTCATTCTACGTTAGCGGGACTGTTCAAGTCCCGTGGACGTCACATTGGTGTCAGAGTGTTGGCTGTACGAACCCCTCTAAATTATATTTGGTATCGGGAGAATATACCAAGATTAAAATCTCGTCACGATTTGGAATATAAAATTACTACAGAAAAGCGCGTGAGCGCGGGAAAATTTTGGCGGGATTTTTCAAATTAAAATTAATTGGCGGCAAACGGGATTTCTGCACCATGGCGGATGTGCAGATGTTTGAAGAGGAAGGCCACGTGTCTGGCAGCGAGTCGGGGGAAGAAGGAAGAGACGGGGGTAGGATTGAAACCTCCCCCATTCCGAGCGTGGACCGTGCTTCATTGCCCGTAATGGAGCCGGCAGCACCGGAAACCGGTGCGATGACGATCCAGACACTGTTGGAACGTTTAATAGCGGACATGACGGAACAAATGGCAAATCAATTCGTGACATAGAGGGCAGACATGACGGCACAAATGGCAGAAATGACAGATCAATTGGGAGTAATGGGGGAACAGTTGGGTGCACGGATTGATTTAATGAGGGATGAATTGGGGGAAAAGATGGAGAAAATGAAAACTGAGATGCAGGAGTGTGTGGATGTTAAATTGGGGGAAATACAAAGTAAATTCGAGGATAGATTGGAGGAAACAAAGGTAGAAATTACATTGGAGGGGGAAAATATACGAAAAAAATTGGTAGATAAAATTGATGCAACGAACATTCGGGTTGATAAAGTGGATGAAAGCCTGGAACGTCATCGTGCCTGTGTGGATGCTCGTATGCAGCTGCAAATAGAAGAGTGGGGAGAGCTGAGGAAGCAAGGGATGAATTTGGCGGAGGAGGTAAAAGGATTGGAGGCTCGTTTGGACGAACAAGATAAAATTATGAGCCAAGATGAAGTCTTGGATAAAGGCCTGGTAGAGCCGTCTTTTGTAAGTAGAGTGTCCGGGTTGGTTGAGGAGCAGCTACAAATTTCGCGATGGAGCCTTGGAGGAGGTTGTGCGGGCCCAGAAGATCCTGCGGGAAGAGGTGAATCGGTCCATTCAACGTTTGGAACAGGAGGCAAAATTGACCCGTGAGACCCTCACCACAAAACATCTTTGGCCACATTGGGCTCCGAAATTGGATACGCAGCCACAAGGGTGTTTGATCCCTGGGCTGGATTCGGACAAGGGAGAAACTGGGAAGCGGGCCACCGTAAAAGTGATCCCCCTGGTAAATTTTGACGGGTCAGGGAGCCTTGAAGCTTTTCTGACGCAATTTGAGTGTATTTCCCGACTAAACGGGTGGAATGAGGGGGAACGTACAGGGAATTTGGTGGCAACGTTGCGGGGACCAGCCGCAGATGTGTTAAACGTGATCACGGAGGGGATGTTGACCAGCTCCCACATTTGCGAGGCGTTGAGCCGTCAGTTTGGGTTCGCAACAAACTGTGATCTGGTGCGGGCCCAGCTCCAGCACCGCAGATTAAAGCCGGGTGAGACAGTGCAGGAGCTGGCACAGGACATTTACCAATCAGTCAGGATCGCGTATCGGGACCTTACAGTGGAGGCGTGGGACAGACTGGCACTAGAGAAATTTTTAGCTGCTCTTCCTGACCCTGAGGTCCGAGCGCTAGTGGAGTTACAGGATCCACCCACCGTTCACCGAGCGGCTGAGTGCGCAGCCAGGCTGGCCTTGTGGAGGCGGCCGGGTCGGGTGCCAGAGAGGCCATCGGTGACGGTCCGACAGGCGGAGATTCAGGATCAAGGCGAGGGGCTGGGAGAAATTGGCATTACCCAAATGTTACATTAAATTTGCCAGAAACTGTCAAGTTTGATAAGGGGTAATTCGGTAGTTGGTGCGCCAAAGCGGCGGGGTCCAGCCCAGCCAATAGAGCAATTTGATTATGGCCGAGGAGGTCCGGAACCGGAAGAGACATTACACGGATACCCACGGGGGCCTTTTATGGGGAGTTGTTTCCAGTGCGGGCGAAGAGGACACATGCAACGATATTGCCGGTACCCGGCGATGGAGAGACCCTCCAATAGACTTTCAAGCCCGGAGAGGATGAATCCTCCTGCTGAACCGCCAGGTCTATCCGAGGTGCCCTTACCGAGGTTGAGTCCGGAGATCACTGTCGGGGGTCGGGGAAACTAGATCGGGCTGAGCATACAGGGCCATGCTCGGCTGGTGAGATTGTGGCGAAGTTCCTCCTTTGGTGAAAAAAAATAGTGAATTATGGGAAAATTGGCATGGGTTTGTAAGTTCTGCTGGGTTTTAGAGTGACAATAGGGACAATGGGTAATTGGTAACAAAGCGGGCACAAGTGGCTGTCCAATGGCTGGTGCGTGGATCGGGTGAGAAGTGCTGTGTGAGTTGTTTCAAGTTAAGAAGTGAAATGTATGGTGCACACATTGATTTTTATTGGACATGGTGTGGTAACAGGGAAGGTCATGGTCGGTGAAGTGTTAGAAATGCAGGTGTCACATGTAAGGCCGATGGGGTGGGGGAGTCATGTGGGTTTTGTGGGTGGGGATGATGTGCTTGTCCGCAGGGATTGCTGAAGCTCACGGTGAGCGAGAATTGTGACCCCCTTCAAGGAGATTCACCCCTGGTGGCTAACGGTGACAGTGTCTGGAGGCAACTGGGAGAGATTCTGGTTGGGCGACCAAGGCGGGTAGGACCTTGGCGACCCAGGAAGGCCAGAGGAGCCAGTGAGACCCCTTCCAGTGTGTTGTTCGGGGTTAGAGCTGATGGCTACCAGGGGGGTGGGAATCAAAGGGAGCGGGGCGGAGAAACGTCCGGGTTGGACTAAAGCTTACCTGTGGGCATGGTTGCACCTGAGATGCCCCCATCATCTTGTGGTAACCCACCCCACGGCCACGACGGGATTCAGCCTGCATCATTAAAATGGAGACCATGACCTAGAAATGTGATGATGACCATGGTGTGAGTGTTGTGAAGATGTGTGAGTCCCACTCGATCCCACACAACTTGACATGTGCAGCAAGGGCATGATGTCCGCATAATTTTGGGGTCAAGCAAATTTGAAAATTGGCACCCCAGGTAACGCTGGGTCTATTAGCATCCACTGGGGGACGCGGTCAAGTGTAAATATTCTGTGAATAGTGTCGTTAAAGGCCCGGTCACACCTTGACGTTTTAGCCAACGTATGCCGATTTTTGAATTTTTTTTTCTAAAACGCTGGCACACGTTGAATACGTTATGGGTAAGTTTTGATAACATTGAGAGCACGCTGAAAAACACTGCCATACGTCGTTGTACGTTGGCTTTAAACGTTGTACTTTATGGTTGTCCTCAAATTTTTTCATGCTTGAAATTTCACGACGTATGCCGGCGTATGACTCACAGGTTCCGCTACACTGGCCACAAGTTGTATGCACGGTCTGCGATCGTTGACAGACGTCAACACATGCTACTTGTAAGTTAATCATAAGTTGAGACATGCCGAGGTAATGTTTAGCGTACCCGAAACTTATTTCTAACCTATGATTAACGTGTTGTTGGCACGTTACGCGATCGTTGCCACACATCGACAGACGTTACTTTTAAGTTACTCATAGGCTGAAAGACGTCGGTATAATGGATCGTCCGTGCGTCAGCGTCCACGGCCATGGCCAGGACACTTATTTGCAGCATTCTTCAAACTTTTCTTCGGCATGACGAGGATGTTCACACTTCGATGTCGAGCTTGGCTATGATTCCAATTGTCCATCGGCAGCGTCTATTTAAAATAGTCGAGTTGGAGCGTTTTAACACGTTCAGAAGAAACGCTTCAAATTTCAAAACCCCAGCGTCAAAAAACAAAGGCGAGTGACAGCAATTTAAATCGTTCATTGTAAACAATGAAAATAGCTGAGTGGTACCGTTTAAAAGTCGTTGAGTGTAAAAAAAATCCAATTGTTGAGCGCAAGCGTCTACTTTCAATAGTGGAGATGCAGCCATTTAAATCGTTGAGTTTATCATTTAAATCGTTAAACGCAAGGACGATCCATCATAACCCACACCCTCCCCCTCACACTCACCTACTACTGCCAACATGAACAAACTACTACTAATACTAATACTAATACTGATACTGTTACTGCTGACATGGACATCGACTCAAAAAGGACTTGAAAACACTGTTGGGTTCCCCTTTTATGAGCAGCATTTTTTATACCAATTCCCAAAACCGCTGGGAACACGTCTTTATAGGGCATTTCTAAGCTAGAAACACGTTCATTTATTTTTTTTGTCGACCGGAAGACGTCATTGGAATACGTCTACATACGTCGATGTGTGTTGGGACTACGTAAAGAATTGGTTCAAAGCACGTCAAACATAAGTTAGAAATAAGTTTCGCGTAAAAAAGACATTACCGCGACGTGTTTCGACTTATGAGTAGTTTATAAGTAGCCTTTGTGGACGTGTGTAAGCGTCCACATATCGTGTGTAAAACTTATCCCCATCGCATGCGGAACGTGTGTCATACGCCGAGTACGTCGTAAAATTTTGAACATGTTTAAAATTTCTTGACGTGCTCTACTTACTATGACGTATGATAGCGTACTTTAGCGTTGTACTCACGTATACCAAACTTGCTCATACCGTATTTGACGTGCCCAACGTTTTAGACACATTTTTCTTAGGTCGGCATACGCTGGCAAGATCGCCAAGGTGTGACCGCGATGTTGACACTTCCATTTCTACGGCAGTTATGATTCGAATCGTTGTGCGTCAGCCTTTTAATAGGCTACGTCACAACATCGTCGGCGATGCGTGCAACGCGCTATGCCTGAGTTAGACTATCGTTGGGCATCGGTTGTGTAGGCCGACAACAGGTTCAGCATTCGTTGGTATAAGTTATCTATAACACAACGAAACGTTCTGTGTCCGTTACCAATGCGTTATACATAGGACCAAGTCGCTATGAATACGTCCGAATCTTTAAAAAAAAACATAAAAGGTTCAACGTAAGGCAGCGTTTTGCATACATTTTAATACGTTGCCATCGCTGGCTAAAACGTCAAGGTGTGACCGGGCCTTAAGGCTTAGAGTAGGAATGTAAAGTATAAGTGTTGTGTTTTGTGGAACCTTTTGTTTCTCCTCCCCAGATCACTGGAAGAGTGTTGGGCAAGAGCGAAGATCCAGAGGATGGAGTGCAACTTCGCTCAGTGCTCTCATGTGATAAAATAAAATAAAAAATAATCATAAAAAAAATGAATGATTGTTTCGGCGAGGATAAGGCCATAAGGGGGTAGTACATTAAGCAGGATAGGTAAGTTAGCTGCGGCTCGCTGCCCATTGCCCCTCCTACTTTATTTCGTTAGGTTAATTAGGTGTGAGTCAGTAAGTGTTAAGGCTGGTACGGTAGCGCCTGTGATATACCTTGCAGGAGCTGCGGTACCAGAGGAGGGGGCAGTGTTACGTTTGAGGGGGGGTATGCATTCAAAGGGTAATTAGGATGTTTAATTAGGTATGCCATGCTGTTCGAGTTTACCAGGATCTCGATGTAATAAGTAGCAATTCAGTGGTGATAAGTTGTCTAGTAAATGTTCATTTCTTCAAGGGGGAAATGATAATTGTCACGTAATTAGATAGGGATACGGGATAGGGTAAGTGTGTGCGTAAACCCCTTTTAGTATTCCCTGGAGGCTTGCCGTGACGTCACAGGACAGTGCTGCGGATGGCTCCTCCCCGTGATCACGATTGGTGGAAGGCGATGGCGGATGGCCAATAAAACGGCTCGATTGGAAGTGACGAGGACTCGAGGATAAAAAGGCTCTGTTCGGGGAAAAGGCGAAGAGGAGGAAGATTGGGACAGAAAAACTGTTTTGGTGGAGGTTGTTGTGCTGGGAGCGTGCTGTGTTGTTGCGCTGATTCGATCCTGGTTTTCATCGTGTCTCGAGGCCTTGCTGTGCTTCGTGCCTCAGCTCGGTTGGCTCTGGGGTTCTGCTGTCTCGGAGCACGGGGTCGAACTGCGGGCGGACCTGCCTCCCTCTCCTGCTCGCAACTTGGCGCCAGAACTGGTTCCCTGGCGGCTGTGAGCGGACTTGGGCCGACACCAGGAGGTCGACAGTAGCACGGTGTCTCCTGCCCCTGACGAGCGCAACGCCAGCTCGTCCGACGCCAATCCAGGGACTGTTGCGTCCGCACCACGGGCCAGCCTGACCACCAGGACTAGCTACTGTGTGTGTGTGTGTGTGTGTGTGTGTGTGTGTGTGTGTGTGTGTGTGTGTGTGTGTGTGTGTGTGTGTGTGTGTGTGTGTGTGTGTGTGTGTGTGTGTGTGTGTGTGTACCTGGCGCCTTAGAGGGTTTGAGATTTGTATATTCATTGGAATTGTCTGTGTTTTCCCCACGCCCGGACCCACACCACCATCCCGTTGAATCGCCCCGGATCCCTCCTCTTGCCGAGTCTTATTATTTCTGGTTAGAGAAATAAACATCATTAACTCAGTGAAAAGCGACTCGTGCCACCTTCCTCGTCCCGTTTGCGGTAGAGCGATTAGAATCGCCATCTTTGGGTTGTAAAGGATAAACCGCCTCCATCGTTTCGGCTCATTCTACGTTAGCGGGACTGTTCAAGTCCCGTGGACGTCACAGTATAAATGGATAAATGCATGTTTACAAATGTTCAAATTGACGACCATCACGTTCCAAACACAGCCGATAACGCGAACCAATGGATTCAACAGCATTACTAATCATTTCATTTGGAACTGCAAGACATTGTCTTTCAATTTCCTCTTTCAGCTCATCGACTGTTGCTGGTTTTGAGCCGTAAACTTTATCTTTGAGATATCCCCATAAAAAGAAGTCCATTGGAGTGAGGTCTGGGGAACGCGCAGGGAATTCAACACTACCTCTTCGCCCAATCCATCTGTTCGGAAAAGTTGCTTCGAGATAGGCCCTTACATCACGGTGGTAGTGGGGAGGTGCTCCATCTTGCTGAAAGTAAATCTCTTCATCACCAAATATCTCTTCGACACGTGGACTGACAGATTCCTGCAGCAAGTTTCAGTAAACATCCCCAGTGACATTTTGGTCAAAAAGAATGGCCCTTTTGGGATGGCCAAAAAAGGATGCCCAATGCTGATATCCGACACCACACTGTAACCCCTGGTAAGTTTAAATGGTGTTCCATAGTAACATGCGGATTTTCAGGACCCCAGTAGGTGCAATTGTGTCGGTTAATTAAGCCATTTAACTTGAAGCTGGCCTCATCGCTCCAAACAATTTTGGATGGAAATGCTGCATCTTCTTCGCATTTGCCCAGGTACCACTCACAAAATTCAACTCTCCGGTCAGGATCGTCATCATTTCGAGCGTGGATTATTGTTAGAATGTAACTTATCCAATTAATTCGCTTAAAATGCGATGGGCGCTTGATTTTGGGATTCCTGTCTCAAGAGCCATTTGTCGTACAGATTTCCATGGGGATCGGTGGAGGGTTTCCAGCAATTGATTTTCCTTTGCAGGGGTGGTTGATGACCGTGGTCTTCCTGAACGCTCCTTAAGGCCCATTCACACCTTGTCGTTTTAGCCAGCAATGGCAACGTATTAAAATGTATGTAAAACGCTGGCTTACGTTGAACTTTTGATGTTTTTTTTTTTTTTAAAGATTCGGACGTATTCATAACGACTTGGTCTAATGCATAACGTATAAGTAACGGACACAGAACGTTTCGTTGTGTTATAGATAACTTATACCAACGAATGCTGAACCTGTTGTCGGCCTTCACAACCTATGCCCAACGATAGTCTAACTTATGCATAGCGCGCTGCACGCATCGCCGATGATGACGTGGCGTAGGTTATGAAAAGGTTGTCGCACAACGATTCAAATCATAACCGCCGCAGAAATGGAAGTGTCAACATCGCAGTCACACCTTGGCGATCTTGCCAGCGTATGCCGACCTCTGAAAAATGCGTCTAAAACGCTGGCGCACATCGAATACGGTATGGGTAAGTTTGGTATGCGTGAATAGAACGCTAAAGTACGCTATCATACGTCGTATTAAATGGAGTACGTCTTGTAATTTTAAACATGTTGAAAATTTTACGACGTACTTGCCATATGACACACGTTCCGCATGTGATGGGAATAAGTTGTACGCCCGATTTGCGATCTTTGACACACATCGACACACGTTACTTGAAAGGTACTCATAAGTCGAAATACGTCAAGGTAATGGTAAGCGTCAGTGTTCCAGACTCGCGTTTTTTTGTTTTTTTTTTTCTTCGGTATGACGGTGTTCAGTGTACAGTGCAGTTATGATTTAAATCGTTGAGCGGCAGTCTATTAATTATATTATATTATAACCGCACTAGAAATCGAAGTGTCAAAATCACCATCATACCGAAGGAAGGAAGAAAAAAATAATAATAAAAAAAAAACCAGGGAGTCTGGAACACTGACGCTAACCATTACTTGATGTGTTTCGACATCTGATCACCTTACAAGTAACGTGTGTCGATGTGTGTCACCGATCGTGTAACGTGAGTACAACACGTTACTAATAGGTTAGAAATAAGTTTCGGGTACGCTAAACATTACCTCGACGTGTTTCGACTTATGAGTAACTCGCAAGTAACGTGTGTCGACGTGTGTCAACGATCGCATGACGTGCCTACAACTTATGGCCAGCGTTATGCAGAACGTGTGAGTCATACGCTGGCATAAGTCTTAAAATTTCAAGCATGGAAAATTTGAGGACAACCGAAAAGTACAACGACGTATGGCAGTGTTTTTCAGCGTGCTCTCAATGTTATCAAAACTTACCCATAACGTATTCGACGTGTACCAGCGTTTTCGACAAATTTTCCAAAAATCGGCATAAGCTGGCTAAATCGTCAACGTGTGACTGGGCCTTTAGTGTCCTGTCACACCTTGACGTTTTAGCCAGCGTATGGCAACGTATCAAAATGTATGTAAAACGCTGGCATACACTGAATTATTGATGTTTTTTTCAGTTTTGGGCGTATTCATAACGAGTTGGACGTATGCATAACGTATTAGTAACGTACACAGAACGTTTCGATAACTTATAGATAACTTATACCAATGAATGCTTAGCATGTTGTCGGCGTTCACAACCTATGCCCAACGATAGTCTAACTTATGCATAGCGCGGCAGCGTATCGCCGACGATCACGTGGCGTAGCCTATTTATAGGCTGCCGCTCAACGATTTAAATCGTAACCGCACTAGAAATCGAAATGTCAACATCACCGTCATGCCGAAAAAAACATGGGGTCTGGAACATTGACGGGTTCCTCCTGTGAAGCCCATTTTTATATAACAATTCCCCTAAACGCTGCCAATACGCCATTATATGGTAGCTGTAAGTTAGTAACACGTTCAGTAAGTTCTGTGGTTGTCCAGAAGACGTCAAATACGTCTACATATGTCAATATGCTTTGGAGATACGTTACTCATAGGTTAGAAATAAGTTTCGGGTACGCTAAACATTACCTCGACGGGTTTCAACTTATGAGTAACTTACAAGTAACGTGTGTCGACGTGTGTCAACAATCGCATAACGTGCCTACGCCTTATGGCCAGCGTATGCGGAACGTGTGAGTCATACGCTGGCATACGTTGAAAAATTTGAGCATGCTTAAAATTTGTCGACGAGCTCGGTGTACTACGACGTATGCCAGCGTGCTTCAGCGTGCTCTTAACGTATACAAAACTTACCCATAACGTATTCGCCAAATTTTTCATACGTCGGCATACGCTGGCTAACACGTCAAGGTGTGACAGGGCCTTTATTGACGTCATGCACAGTTCCATCTGTTTCAAACTTATCTCGGATGCGAGCAATGGTGCGTCGCGTTGGTGGATCTTTGTGAAAATGTCTTCTAAATTGTCTTTGCACTTCCATGATGTTTTCGTGCTTCCAGTAGCACTTTATGATAAATTTTCTTTCTTCAACACCGAGTCGTACTTCTGTCATTATTAGCGTCAATTTGATCTGAAAAAAAATGACATTCAATGAGTTATGAGGAGCCAAAATGCGATTACATTTTAAAAAAAATACTTTATTTTTAACTGTGACTGTTTTAGTTTCCAGAGACCAGAGAGTCTGCAGTTTGTTCCACTGCAAGTTCAGATATGTTAACTTGTTCAGGACGTGAAATGCCATGCCGGGGAGGCTGAGGGTGACAATTGGCTGATTGCTTAACCATTAAACTTATTTCAAACCCAATCAAACAAACTAATAAATTATTTTCTTACATCTGTAAAGCTAATTTTAATAGCTACAAGTTTCATAAAAGTGTAAAACGTTAAAAACGAGAATGGCACTCTGTAGAGTGCATGCCTCCGCCCACTAAACAGTTTACATTTTGTATCCCACCAATAGGCTGGATCTGTGTCCAAACCTTAAACAAAGTCGAATCGGCTTGCTCTTGTCACCGAGCCAACTTATCCCCAGATTTTGTCATTATCTGGCCATTCCATTTTGAGATACTGTGCTATATATCGTTTTTGGCCCTCTCTCTCAATGGTGAAGAATCACTTGAAAAATTCTCGCATGCCGATCTTCACCGAAATCTAATCAAATCGTCATTGTCTCACATCCAACCTGTACCAAATTTAATCCGAATCCATCCATAACTTTTTGAGATATCCTGCTCACAGACAGACAGACAGACACACAAACCGACAAACAGACAGAGGTGAAAACATAACCTCCATCCACCTTCAATGATGGAAGTAATTAAATATTTCCCATTGTATATAGCATTTGAGTAGCCTGCCAGGATCTTCGAGGTGTGCACAACAGCCTGTAAGCTGTTGTTGTTTCGTATGGCTGCTTGTTGCCTCATTTTCTGGAAGTGCAGCTGTGCCACTGATGCAGTGCCCCTGTTACCAGTAAGCTGGTACTCATTTTGCCGACCTTGGAAGGATGAGAGGCTGAGTCAACCGACCTGGTGTTACTTCAACGGTTAGACAGAGTCTCAAACTCAGGACCCTAAGATCTGAAGCCAGCCACTTTAACCGTTTAGCTAACACCAGGCTTCTCTAAGCTGTCTCACTTTGGTTGGAATCTCGTTCCGAGATATAGACTGCAAAGCTGGTGTTTCACAGGGCACGTGATTCATCAATATGTTTGCCATCCTTCTGATGGACATTAAACTGGTGTCCCATCTTCCGGCATTATTTGGTGGATGTTAAAGATCTTACGGTGTCCTTCGTAGGTGAGCTATCACCGACACCATGGCCAAATTCCAAGATCCTGCTCTCATTACTTAGTCGAGCATCAGGCCTCGCCAGCCAAAATACTTGTAAACGACATTTTTTTTTTTTTTTTGTATACCTTGGTCGAGGCTCGTATGAGAGCTAACACACAACTCACAGCAAGGAGGCATGAGACAAGAGGGGTGGGAGTGGAAGGGACAAAACAGTGGGGAACAGACACATTAGGTGAACTGTGGAAGGGAGAGGGATGGGGATGGGACGGGGAACATGGCGAAGAGAAGATGGACATTTCAGGGACTTTCAGGAAGGAAAGCAGGAGAAATGAAGGAAGTGGGCTTGGGTGGATTATCGGGGGTAGAAAAGATCGAGGATTTGGATGGGGGAAGATAAGAGGTGGTGGTGAACAGCTGTTTTGAAAGCCTGGAGGGAAGAATGGGAAAGAATAGAGTGAGGAAGTTTATTCCAAAGGCGGGAAAAAGAGGAATGAAAGAGTGAAGATGAGCAGTGATTCGTGATTTTGGTAGTTTTACCAGAAGGGGGTTGTTGGCGGACCTTGAGCGCCCTGTGGAAATGTGGTGGGGACAAATCGCAGAGAGAGCAGGGGGGCAAGGCTGGAGAGGAGTCGGTAGAAGACAGAAAGACCACCGACCAACCTGTGGTGATTGAGTGAGAGGCCCAAAGACTCAGCTTCATTGCGGGAGATGCCGATGATCTTAAATGCCCTGGTTTCGACAGCGTGAAGCCGAGAAAGGTGGGAGGCAGGAGCACCAGCCCAGAGGGGAGAGCAGTACTCCATCAGGCTGCGGACAAAAGCTTTGTAAGTGGTCAGGAGCTCAAGAGGGCCGAGGAAGGACTTAGCACGACGGAGGATTCCCAGTCGGCGACTGGCTTTTGAGGCGAGGTTGGAAATGTGACTTTCCCAGGAAAGGTCATGGCAGATAGTGAGATCTAGAAGCTTGAAAGAAAAGACTTCTTCCAGAGGATTGTTGAGAAAGTGGATGGGGGGGGGTTTGTAAACGGTCCTTTCGAAGAGACATAGTGATAGTGTGAGATTTGTCTGGATTGAAAGACATGTTCCACGTGTTGGACCAGTTTGTGATTTTATCCAGATCTGCAGTGAGCGAAGAAGCTGCTGCTTGCCGGTCTGAGGGATGACAGATGGTACGGCAGAGGGTGGAGTCGTCGGCAAAGAGAAATAGAGGATTTTCCAGAGAGTCCGAGAGATCATTGATGAAAACCAGAAAAAGAACAGGGCCCAGAACGCTACCTTGAGGAACTCCAGCCTGCACAGGAAGAGGGGATGAAAGAACTCCATTTAGGGCCACACGTTGACTGCGACAGGAGAGGAAGTCTGCGAGCCATGAGTGGAGATGGCCTTGAATACCATGGGAAGAGAGTTTGGTGAGTAGGGCAGGGTGCCAGACTGTGTCAAAAGCACGTGATATGTCCAGGGATACGGCTCGGATTTCCTGTCTGGCATTGAGGACCTCCATCCATTGATGGGAGAGCAGAAGCAGCATATCCAGGGTAGAGTGACCTGGTCTGAAACCAAATTGATGATTGGAAATCAAGCCATTGGAGAAGAGGAAGGATTTCATATCTGAGGCGATGATGGATTCCATCACCTTGCTGATGATTGGGAGAAGGCTGATTGGTCTGTAGTTGCAGGGATCTGTTTTTGCACCTTTTTTATGCAGGGCAGTGATGTTAGCAGATTTCCAAGCAGATGGCAGATGACCTTGGGCAAATGAGAGGGTGAATAGAACAGAGAGTGGGTGAGCAAGAGCAGAAGAGCAGGCTTTGAGGACACGTTGGCTGATGCCGTCTGGACCGGTTGCAGAATCTGACTCGAGGTTTGAAAGCAAGCTCTCCACCTTGTCAGGAGAAAAGGACACAGAGTCCAGGGACAGTTGGGTGCGACTGGGTAAAGTGGGTAGAGATAGTGATGGGTTTAGGACACAAGATTTAGCTGCAAACACCGAGTTTAGACATTCAGCTTTATCACGTGTGGAATCAGCAGTGCGGCCATTTGAGGTAAGGGAGGGGATGGAGGGGGAACATACACCAGAAACAGATTTGATTAAACGCCACCAGGATTTTGAGGAGGGAGAGAGGTTTGAGAGTTCAGACTTGAGATGAGAAAGATGTTGTTTTCTGGCTCTCCTGAGGGTAGATACACACTTGTTCCGAGCTTTGTGGAAAGAACTGAGATTGCCCTCAGTTGGGTTTGCTTTCCATGAGGCAAAGGCAAGTTGTTTCAGGACAACTGCCTCGCCACAAGCTTCAGTAAACCAAGGGAGGGAGGAAGGGTAAGACAACTGAACACGAGAGGGGATAAATCTGTGCATGAGGGAGAGCAAGTTTCTTTGAAAGAATTCCCAGGATGAGTTGATGTTTGAGAAAGTAGTGATAGGAGACCAGTCTGTCAGTTTGATGGCTGCTCGTAGACCCTGCCAGTCGGGGGTGAGGGGGGTGAGTTGGCACTGAAGTTGGAAAAAAAGAATGGTTGATGGAAAGCGAGCATCCATGGCAAACTGTGGTTTTTAAAAGTTTTAGGTCAGAGATGCGATTTAACACAATTCTTGATGGATGCAATGAAGGCGAATTCAGAGCATGGAGAGAAGAAGCGCTGTAATAGTTGGATTTTTTAGGCAAGGAATGAAGGAGAGGTCGAAATGAGAGCAGTCTGTTAAAATAGCAGAAGAGTAGTGCATTGTGAAACAGTAAAGAGTACCACACGTGTGAGAGAGGAAGATGAAGCATTATAAGATCGTTTTTGTTGTTAATATTAATGTATGAGAGAGTTCAACAGATTAGGTCATGGAAGTGTAAAAAAAAAAAAATCGAGGAAGAAGATGAGGAGGAGGTTAAGAGGAGGAAGAAGAAGAAGAAGCAGCAGAATCGGGAGAAGGTGAGCGTGTTGTTGTTGTTGTTGTTGGATATATATATATTTTTTTGTTGTTAATATTAATATATGAGAGAGTTCAACAGATTAGGTCATGGAAGTGTAAAAAAAAAAAAAAAAAAAAATCGAGGAAGAAGACGAGGAGGAAGTTAAGAGGAAGAAGAAGAAGCAGAATCGGGAGAAGGTGAGCGTGTTGTTGTTGTTGTTGTTGGGTTTTTTTTTTTTTTGAGATAGAGATTAGTTGGGAGAATGGGGGATGTTTGGAAAGTGGGGAGGATCAAAATTGAAGGTAATGGGGAGGATAGAAATTGAAGGTAATGGGGAGAAAAAACAAACAAACAAAAAAAAAAAAACGATCGAACACCGAGTGGAACCGGTAGGCCTCAAGCCTAGGCCTAGGCCTCAAGCACAGGTAAGAACGTCGACAAAAATACTCACAAAATAGCACGATTTTTGAAACAAAACCGAACTAGCAACACACAGTAACATGTAGGTGAGAAAATTAAACAGTTAAAACGGGACAAATAACAACCGGAAACTTAGCTTTGACAACGTCAACACGGAGCCCCAAACGAGACCTCTCGATGCTCTAAAACCGGAACCGGAAGAATCCAAGAAGACTTGGGCCAAAAAAACTTCCCTGGCCAACCTCACAAGAACGTGGGAACATTTGTGGCCATTAAAGAAAGAAGAAGAAGAAGAAGAAGAGGAAGAAGTGTTTAGCCTATGAATAGTTGGATTGATTTGACAACAGTTTTTGTTTATTTTGATGGAAACAATTTCGAATTTTTGCTTTAAGTTGGACTGTGAGATAGAAAGTTAACCAGAGAAAGAGATACAAAGTTGGAATATAAACATCGTCAAAGTTTTGCAGTTGTTTCTGATTTTTAGCCTTGCCCATTCCAGAAGGGATCGGAAAGGCTAGTGTGTGTATGCGTGTGCGTGTGCGTGCTCGTGCACATGCGCATTAAGATCAAATTTAATATCATGTTCCTGGACAGCCTACATTAATATAGCAACCCGGGTGTGTGAAAGAGTTCACCTGGAGTCCCTCACCAAATACCCCAGCGAGGCTCTGCATTATTAAGTTCTCAATCCTGTTGTCATTATGTTGATAATGGACAAATACATACAATGTTTTATGGGATATGAACCTGGGGTCCTTTCATCATGAGCTGCTCAAATGGGAACATCTTTAGTGCCTTTTGATAAGAGTAGGGCCTCCATCACACTTAAATATATAATAGATGAAATTTTCCTCCCCACTCCGACCCATTGTAAGATACTATATATCGTCTGTCATAAAGTTAGTGTCGGAAAAGATAGGACGTCAAATAACAAACCAACCTCAGGACACTAAAGGCACACAAATCGCATTTAATATTCTCGTTTCCAGTTCATGTTGTGGGAGAGATAAGAGCCGGTGGTAATGCAACTTTAGCTCCTTTAAGTTCTCCAGTTGGTCAAAAACACCTGCAGGGAGAGTCGGCAGTTCGTTGTAGTTCAAGTCGGTGTGAAATAACATTACCATTGGTATTATTAATAAAGTGCATAATTGCCTTCACTTGAAATAACTTGTAAAATACAGATACAGGATGTGAAATAGTATGAGTCTCAATTTCATTTTCCAGTCATATTTTTGCTTGAAGTACCATTTCTATTATATTTAATGTCTGTGGTCTTAAAATTGAAATCATGTAAGAAGCATAATTAAAAAACTAAAAACACAACAAAAATTATGCACGAAATGAGTATTATATATATATATATATATATATATATATATATATATATATATATATATATATATACTGTATGTCTATACTGACATGGTTTTCATTTTTATATGCCCGATATATATATGTGTATATATGTATATATATATATATATATATATATATATATATATATATATATATATATATATATATGTATGTATGTATATATATATACTGTATGTCTATACTGACATGGTTTTCATTTTTATACGCCCGATATATATATATATATATATATATATATATATATATATATATATATATATATATATATATATATATATATATATATATATATATATATATATATATATATATATATATATATATCTCGGGGCGTATTGTGTGATACCGGCCGTCTCTCTGTCTGTGTGTCTGTCTGTCTCTCCGTCCGTCCGTCCGTCCATCCGTTCCTGTCCGCACTCTAACTCCCAAAGTTATCACCTTTCACGTTTCATATTTGGTACATAGGTACAGACTGTGGAGACGGTGTGTCGCGACATACGTTCGTCATCTAAAATGGTTGCCATGGCAACCAGGATGCTGTTTTCCATGTAGTAGCACAATTCTGCATATACTGTTACGGTTGTGGAAATTCGCATTACACCATAAAGGGTCCTCAGGTGAGATATATCGGTAAGTTCATGTGTTGTTAGCCCAAACTCGTAAAGAGGGAATATATGTGATCCATTCGGGCTGCGACACTTCTGTTAGCCGTTTTTCTTTGGCTATTGTTAATTTGGTGCAAGAACAATAACGAACATCGCCACAACCAACATCTCACGATCACGCCATTCACTATACGACGCCACCTTCCACAACTACGCTACCACATCTTCGCCACTTGCCATTCAACGAGCACCGTGCGGGCGCGTGCAAGAACAAAAACCAACAACGTCTGTGGGGTTTCCCGCCTAATTTCCCCACCTGATGCTTCCGCCTGAATCCCCCCCACCACGCTTGGTGTGAAGGGGATGGGTGCGGCAGCTCGCTCCAGATTGGTTGATGCACAGCGTGAGGCGGTCGGAGTGGGGGCACGCCCCCCTTCGAGAGCTTTCTGGAAACGCCTTGAAGGGAGGTGGAGACAGAAATGGGGCGGGGCAACGGGGCGGAGCCGGCCCCTACAAAAGGCTTGGGCGTGGAGAGGCTCGCGTGCGAGGAGGCTCTTGATTCGTTCAAGCGATTGACAAAAGGCGTGGACGTGAAGGTCGATGAGAACGTCGTTCCCTTTCCTGTTCCCTTGTCCCTGAAGGGGAATTGTGGAGAGTTGTGGTGATCGTCCCTTGGTCGGAGGTTCTGTTCGTTCATCCGAGCTGTCGAGCGGACCACACGAGCGACGCGGGGCACGAGCTCGCGGACCACACCGGAGGGACTCGGAGTTACGGTCGCCAAGGACTCGACGCGCTCAGGGAAGTCGCGACTTCCATTTCTTTTGGGTTTTGTGTAAATGTGTGTGTGTGGCGCCAGTCTTGAAAAGTAGAACTGTGTAAGTGTTGTAATAATTATATTCGGTTGTAGCTCTGCATTGTGTTCTTGCTTTTATATGTGCATCACTGTATGGCTGTGAATACGTGCTTGTCTGTGTGTGTGTGTGTAATAAAGTGTGCTTGTCCAATTGTTCCCCGTCTCGCTGCGTCCTTTCCTTTGTTGAATCTCCATCTTGCATCACGTAAGGGATTAATAGTGGGTTTTAAAACCCCCTATTAATTCGCTGGAATTCCGGTAATTAATCGGAACTGTCAAGGCCGACGATAACTCCGCTCGGTTATCCCTGTAATACGGAATGAACCGCTTAAGCGGTTCATGTCCGGAGTTGGCCTGTGGCGTGGTGGTCCCATCCTTCGGCAGATTACCCGCGCGGGTACTTAGGTATATCGACATTCGGCGATTCACCCTATTTCGCGCGGGTAGACTGCGGACGGGGTGGTTTTGGGGTTAAACCCCCACCCGTGACTGGTTTCTGGCGGTAGTCCCAGGAGGGTCACGATTGAATTGTCTGTCCGGTGGGCGACTCGGTCGTGATTCGAGTTACGCAGCCAATCGCACGCCGGCGGGCACGAATTCGCAACAATACCTTCTTGTTCTTCATAAATTGACGTGTTTGAATATGTAATTGTGTGTGTGTGTGTGTGTGTGTGTGTGTGTGTGTGTGTGTGTGTGTGTGTGTGTGTGTGTGTGTGTGTGTGTGTGTGTGTGTGTGTGTGTGTGTCACAGAGACTTTTTCTGGCGTATATTGTGCTCATTTGCGCTCTTGTTTTATATATTTTAGGTGTTAATATTGGAGTCATTGAGGATCATCATCATTTCATAAGAAGCATGTGGCTGCTGTTTTGCATCATTGCTGGGAGCACGGCTATGCCACTGATGCAGTGCCCGCAGTAGGTCAGAGCAGGAATTTGGAATTTTGCCAGAGTTCTGGAAATAGGTCACCTACGCTTCATCAAGGACACCATGGAATCTTGAAAGGGGAACCCAAATGCTCACAACACCTTGACGCTAATCTATCCGTTGATGCCCTACAAAATAGATATTGTTACATGGAAGGGGTAGTGGGATCCATAGCTCGACTGTGGTAGGTGTAGGATGGGCCTTGTGTTTCCAGTATGTTAGATTACCATTTAATAGGGACCTGTCAGAATAAGTTGTTTGTTACGTGATGCTGAGGAGACAGCTCTATCCTGTAATTTATAGACAGGATAGACAAATTATTTTTGAATATGCAAAATCTCTTTTTTTTGTTTGGGACTCGGTGAGGACTTCCCATCACAGCCGCAAAAATGTGCAACTAGGCCGAGTACGATCTCTCTGGCCAGTGTGTGCCAGCCATGGTGGCACAGTGTGCTGTGGAGCCAGAATTAGAAATGTGCATTGATTTTAATTGGGCCGCCCCCATCGGTGGCACCCCAGAGGGGGACTCTGCCCAGGAGGAAGAAAATAACTCTGTCAACAAGAAGAGAGCTAAGAGAGGCTCATGTGAAAGGTCGAGTAAATGGTCCACGGAGAAGATTGAGGCAGGGATTATTATGGTTTGCTCAGCAGAGGTTTTGAGACAGACTTAAGCTGGTATCACCCTGCCTTTTGGAGAGGGGAAGGAGCCACCGTGTCTTTCAAGAGGGGAAAAAAGACCTTGACACTTGGAGGAGGAAGAAGAAGTTCCGACCAGGAGGCCTCGGTGAAAAGGACAAAGATGACAGTGTGGCCTGGTTGAAGGCCGACTCATTCCTGGTCCTGCTCGTGGCTGCTATTTCGTCTTTGGACAACATCATTACTGGTTCTCATCTTAAGCCGCTGTCACACCTTGACGTTTTAGCCAGCGTATGGCAACATATCAAAATGTATGTAAAACGCTGGTGTACGCTGAACTATTGATGTTTTTTTCAGTTTTTGGCGTATTCATAACGAGTTGGACGTATGCATAACATATAAGTAACGTACACAGAATGTTTCGATAACATATGGATAACTTATACCAATGAATGCTTAGCATGTTGTTGGCGTTCACAACCTATGCCCGACGATAGTCTAACATATGCATCGCGCGTGGCAGCGTATCACCGACGATCACGTGGCGTAGCCTATTAAAAGGCTGCCGCTCGACGATTCAAATCATAACCGCACTCGACATCGAAGTGTCAAGGCCCTGTCACACCTTGACGTTTTAGCCAGCGTATGCCGACGTATGAAAAATTTGTCTAAAACGCTGGCACACGTCGAATACGTTATGGGTAAATTTTGTATACGTTAAGAGCACACTAATGCACGCTGGCATACGTCGTAGTACGCCGAGCACGTCGACAAATTTTAAGCATGTTCAAAATATTTTGAGGTATGCCAGCGTATGACTCACACGATCTGCATACGCTGGCCATAAGTTGTAGGCACGTTATGCGATCGTTGACACACGTCGACACACGTTACTTGTAAGTTACTCATAAGTCGAAACACGTCGAGGTAATGTTTAGCGTACCCGAAACTTATTTCTAACCTATGAGTAACATGCTTTGAACCTATGTGTAACGTATCTCCAATACATATAGACGTATTTGACGTCTTCCGGACGACCACAGAACTTACTGAACGTGTTTCTAACTTACAGCTACCGTATAATGGCGTATTGGCAGCGTTTCGGGGAATTGGTATATAAAAATGCGGTTCACACAGGAGGAACCTGTCAGTGTTCCAGACTCCATGGTTTTTTTTTTCTTCGGCATGACGGTGATGTTGACACTTCGATTTCTAGTGCGGTTATGATTTAAATCATTGAGCGGCAGCCTATTAATTATATTATATTATAACCGCACTAGAAATCAAAGTGTCAGCATCACTGTCATGCCAAAGAAAAAAAAAAAAACATGGAGTCTGGAACACTGACGCGAAACATGACCTCGACGTGTTTCGATTTATGAGTAACTTACAAGTAACGTGTGTTGACGTGTGTCAACGATCGCGTAACGTGCCTACAACTAATGCCAGCGTATGCGGAACATGTGAGTCATACGCTGGCATACGTTGAAAAATTTTGAGCATGTTAAAATTTGTCGACGAACTCGGTGTACGACGACTTATGCCAGCGTGCTTCAGCGTGCTCTTAACGTATACAAAACTTAGCCATAACGTATTCGACGTGTGCCAACGTTTTAGACAAATTTTTCATACGTCGGCATACGCTGGCTAAATCGTCAAGGTGTGACCGCGGCTTTGCACCTGGTTTCTAAAGCAGGCTGCATTTAGACCTGTGTCCATCCTGTACATCGTAGACAAAGGGAAGTTCCACCTGTATTATTGTCTTGATGTATGATTGTGATTCGTGGTGCCCAGTGGATTAGGTTTTACATTTTATGTCTCCTTGGGTATGAGTTTGCATATCCCCATTCTCCTCTTTGTGCCTATTGACTTGCTTAGTTTGTTCCGTTTATTATAGCGTCTTGTCGACCCTCTTTCCTGCACTTTGCTTTTCAAATAAATCCTTCAAAAGGTAAGAAAACATGTTTCAGCAATTTGCTTTCCATGTGTGTTTGCCATCGATTTTCACTCATTTGGGCGACCTTATGGAACGATAGAGTAAAGTAATACTGAACGCAATGCCATAAAACACCATTTAGAGTTGAGACCATCTCTTGGGACAAAAGGTCTCGGTTCTGAGATATCCTGTATTAACGGGTACTAGGATGCAGCAATATGATGTCTTTTTCCTGTTTGCGATTTATGAAGTAATTTTGTGATTAAAAGTTGAAGTATTCTTCTTCAAAATTGTCACACTCAAAAAGTCGACTGCCACATCAGTTCATACTCGGGTTACATCGCGATACGATTTCACTCAAATGGCGAATAATTTTTGATTTTGCACAAATATACCGAGTCGATACATGGTTTCATGGTGCTTGTAGTAATTAATACAAATTGAGATGATTTCATGCTACACCAATGGCTGAAAGACCCGAAGTTTGCCAGAAATTGATCGAGGTTTGCCCGAAATACCCGAATGTGGATTGGGCCGACACAATATTCGCTTTTGTGCTCAGAACATTTTCCAGAGAACTGTTATGAAACAACAGGGATGGCGAGATCTTGTGGTTATCCACCAAGATTGAGAGAGGACTCCATCGCTCGAAACGGTAAGACAATCTCTACCCAGCTACCAGCACATGTACTTTCTCTTCCTCTTGCCATTGCCTGACAAGTTACCACAAGAGCACTTGAAAATAATGATTAATTATCAACACAAATTTCTGCAAGTGAAAGGAACCACCATATATTTCTAGTGGAGAAAAAGTATGTATGTATGTATCATCTACTCCTCCGAGATGGTTTGATCAAGGAAGCTAAAACTTGAAGGGGCCCCTCCTCCACCCCCCCCCCGACACCTCCATCACCCTCCAGCACCACTCCCCCTCCCTCTTCCACCACTCCTCCCTCCACCATCCCCCCACAATCCCCCATCAACCATCACCCCCACAATACCCACCACCACCCTACAGCCCCTCCTCCGTAGCATCACTCCCTCCTCCACCGGGGTGGGACATCAGCATGACACAGCATGGACACAAACATCTAAACGACAAAGGGTAGAAGGTTTACAGTCTATCAACTGTCAATCTTCCATACAACCATCATTATTCTTAATTATTATTACTGATTATAATTGTTGTCATAATAATTATTATTATTATTACAGAATATATTTTGGACCTGGATGCAATTTGTCTTTTCAGCCTACTTAGTTACATGACTGCTGAGCTGAGTTACTGCTGAGCCGACTTAGTTACATTACTGCTGAGTGTCTGTACTACTGCAATCGTGCCCCTGCATATTGTTGTCGGCCGGGGGATCGGGTGAGAAGACCACGAGGTGAGGGAAGCTATCTCTGTTCCCACCAGACTCCCCGGAATTGTAGGCCGTCGCACACGGATAATTCCGTGACACGGCGGATCGCTTAACCGACCGTGGACGCCAATAACTCAACCGCATGACCAAGGGTTCTCCCGTCTATGGGTTAATCGGGTTACCTAATTAATCACGTGGTTTAATTACTGGGGAACATGCCCTCAGTACGCCTTGTCCGAACCGGATCACTACCAGATCGGATGCAGCCGGGCGACACTGCCAAGGACATACCGGCTAAAAGGAACGGATCGTTGGGAATAAAGTCCCGGCTAAACTCTGATTCGGATCATGCTGGATCAATGAAAGAAACCACAAAGACGAGCTGGGAACATTCCTAATAATAATTTATTAACAGTCAACTTACAAAAGGTGACACAGAGCAGACTTAACGCGAAAATAATAACAATAACGATCTTCTGCAGTCTCACTTAAGCAGACAGGCACCAGCACACACACACACACGCACACGCACACGCACACGCACAGAAAACCCGATGAAGAGGAAGTTTTGAACCAGGAAGGGAGGGGAGTTGAGGCTTTGATCTTGGTACCTTTGTGCTTGATAGCACGACGCGCCACCAATACCTTTTCGGGGGGGGGATGCTCTGTGGAGCGGTACCCGACAGTGGGCGCGTCTTCTCTGGCTTCAGCCACACGTGTGGAGACTATGTTTGGAAAGGAGGAGTTTGAGTGGAGAAGTGGCGGAGTCCAGAGTGCGAGGGTGGAGTGGTAGGCGGGACCAGGTAGGCGGGTGGGGTCGACGTCGTGTGGGCGGAGATGAGGAGACGGAGTCCAGACAGCAGGAGGCGGGTCATGGCGGTGTTGGCGAGGTGAGGCGAGAGCGGGAGAGAGGCGGAGAAAAAGAAAAGAGGCAAGAGAAAGGTGGAGGGACTGCTCTGGCCTTTATAGGACTTGCAGCTCGGGGGGGAGGGGCCATGCCAAATCGAAATGTCGTCACCCAAATCGGGCGCTCTGATTGGCCCCGACCCCTCACGTGGCCCGCCAACTTTGGCCGGAAACTGCCTCACTTCGTTTCCGGCAAGGCCACCCCAGACAGTGGGAATATTCCGCTCCGACCCCACGACATGATATGAATCGCCCACACCGAAATTGGCATGCGAATCGTCCTGCAAAAGCCCCCGGGCCGTGCCCAGGCAACCGGTTGAGGGTCCCGCATGCCTGCTCGGGCGTTCGACCAGCGTCGATCGACGCAATCGCTCAGCGAGCGCCAACGTGGCCCGCACTGTACATTCCCGGCTCGATCGCAGCTTCGCTTGCCGTAGAGACGAGAAGATGCTCACCATCCGTGGAGAATCCGCTGCTGCCAGCGAGGGCCGAAGGTACATCCTTATGGATAAATCCATGCACGTTTTACGAGCGGCGTACGTGTCTGCCTTAGAGCACATTCCATACAGCGTGCGTGGTTCAGCCATTACGCACGTGGCCAGCACTCGCGTTCACACGACTCCCCTCGCGTGTGCGCGGGGCGAACACCAATATGTGTCGGATATTGAGGTTGAAAAGGAACAAGCCGCTTCTACTCCGCACACTCGTATCCTGCCCAACCTAGTGTGGAGTCGTCTTTATCGGCCTCCGTACACGTTTTGTGCAGCGTGGGCGTCGTGCTGGCTGTGTTTCCTGTGTTGTGAAAAACACTCCGTGCAGCCTCTTAAGAGGTACTCATTTGCATGCCGTTTTAATGCAACAGGCAATCTTCCCCAGATCATCGGAAGCTCGAGTCGATAATCTCGCACCACCAAGCACACCACATGACTCGCTGCACACGTTGGTTTTAGGGCTCACCTGGGAACGAGGATCTCTGTGCAGCAGTTCCCTCACAGCGGCGCCGCACGTGCTGGCCTTCATGAGGCCCCACCTTACAGCGAAGGCACACGTGGCTGATTTACCTCAGGAATAATCAGACGAAAAGCAGTGGGGAAGAAATGAAGAAGAAAATGATTTAAGCAGACCTAGCTATTAGATCATCGCAACACACTCCCTTGTTGTCCCACTAAACAAAAGGAAAGGGACTATCTCCACATATATTAATGGCATAACTGTCTTGGGACACCTATCTGTTGTATGCATGCGGTTCCGAGAACCGCAACAATATATTAGGTTAGGAATTTGAAATTTTGCCAGTGCTGGGATACATGGCCTACTTCACATCCAGAAGTTAATGGGGTATTTTATATCAGGTAATGCTGGCAGATATGGGACACCCAGCTGAACTTCTCATACAGCAGACAGAGCATGAACGATGCAACTCTGCCTCCAAAGCATGAAGATGACAATTTATAGTGGAGTCGGGAATCAAACCCAGACAAGACAGCTCAAAGGTGATTGGGGTACCTCCAAGCTGTGCTGCCAACCAATTATATTATCATGAGAAATATGTGCAAAAATATGTTTCAAAGGAATCCATGAAATCCACATCGCTTAGACTATCTACATAATAGGTGCAAAAAGTTATTTGAATGAGATTTTTCACCCGAGTTAGATACACCAAAAAAGTAAAATGAGACTTAAAAAACATTAAATACACATTTAAATATTTTCTTACTCTTCATCATAATATAATGGGCATAAGCCTGGAACTTCTAACACATTTTTCTCTGAACATATTCTGTTCATACTTCAGAAATCTTCACATTATATGTTCCATGTATTTACGCAGGTGATAGCGGATTCAAAAAATCGAATATCATAATCATCATAATACAAGCCGAAACCCCGTCACAGACGGATTCCGTTCATTCAACCACCCTCACCAGCTCACCCACACTCGAGGGACATGGACTGGACAGGGCGTGCTTGCCCCCTCCTACTCATCCCCCGCCCCTGCCGCATTCCCCCCGCCTCCCACCCCCCGCCTCCCACCCCCGCCTTCAATTTGCTTACCCCCGCCCAAAATTTTAATTGCCCAGCCCCACCACCGCCTCTTCACTCCCCGTCCCCCGTCTCTTGATTCCCCGCCCCACTTGCCCCTGGGCCTCCGTCCCCTGTCCACCCCCTCACACTCAACCCCGCCGAATTCACCCCAGCCCCCGCCCACTCATCCCCCACCCCATTTCCCCCCCCATCTCCCGCTTTCAATTTGCTTACCCCCGCCCAAAAATTTGCTTACCTTGCCCCCGCCTCTTCACTCCCTGCCTCCGTCTCTTCATCCCCTGTCCCCCGCCTCTTCACTCCCTGCCCCTGTTTCTTCATGCCCCGCCCCCGCCTCTTCACTCCTCGTCCCCGTCTCTTCATCCCCCGCCCCCCGCCTCTTCTCTCCTCGCCCCCGTCTCAACGAAGAGTGTTTATTCTGCTTCAGAGTTGAAAGTTGACTATTGCCACTATGTGCGATGCACTCTTACAAGTACGAAGTCTCTTTCAGTCCAGGTCACAGTACCGAGAAAAACGTGACGCGACCGCGAGGAGGAGCACAAAATTGGTCCTTCAGTATTAATATATAGATACAATGTTTCTTGTTACATTTTTTGTGTGAAATTCACATTCTGAGGTAGTCAGCATGTGCTGAAGAGGGTTTTACATTGCAGACGCTATTTTCGAGGAGTGGAATTACACCTCTCAAAGGTAACGGTCTGTCGACGACAGACGTAATGACGTCAGCGAATGACCGATGATGTCATGACGTCCTGACGCCTCTCAGGGGTGACGTCACACGTCGCCATGTAAACAAATGTAATACGAAAAGTGTTTATTCTGCTTCAGAGTTGAAGTTTGACTCTTGCCACTATGTGCGATGCACTCTTACAGGTACGAAGTTTCTTTCAGTCCAGGTCACAGTACCGAGAAAAACGTGACACAACTGCTAGGAGGAGCACAAAATTGGTCCTTCAGTATTAATATATAGATAATGGCCGTAAGCCTGGAACTTTTAACACACTTTTCTCCGAACATATTCTGTTCATACTTCCGAAATCTTCACATTATATGTTCCATGTATTTACGCAGGTGAAAGCGGATTAAACAAGCTCAAATGAGCGAAGATCATCGTCCTCTTAATGATGACATCATAAAAACGAATATGACATCATTGTGATGTTTCAGGTTTGCGATAAATTATCTGTGATAATGCTCGGCTTGATTCCCGCAAACAAAATTCAAACGGCTTGCCTAATTTCGGAGATAATGGTATGGGCAATTTCCATTAGCGGCGATATTATGACGTCAACTTTTTTTCTAGGAAGAATTTCCAAAATCGGAGATGGTTACTGCCTGCACGTGGGCTTTCTGCATATGCATGGCAAGTTTCACGAAGATCCGATGAAAACTCTGGGTTGTGAAACAAAAAATGTCAAAAAATAGGAATGACGTCATAAAAATTGATATGACGTCATAGTGATGTATCATATGTGCGGTAATTCATCTCTGCTAATGCCCCGTTCGATTCCCACAAACAGAATTCAAAAAGCTTGCCGAGTTTCGGAGGTAATTTTTTAGGCGATTTCCATTAGCGGAGTTTTTTGACTTAAAAACTTTTTTTCTCGGAGGAATTTTCAAAATTGGAGTTGGTCCTGTCTGCTGCGCAGGGTATTTTTACATATATATAATACGCCAAGTTTCAGGAAGTTTCGATGAAAATTGTAGGCTGTGAAACAAAAAAGTCCACAAGAAGAAGATGAAGAACAACAACGGGAGTCAGACTTCGAGATCCTCCACGAGGATCTAAAAAATCGAATATAGATAGAATTTTCAAAGAGGAAATCGATGACGTCACAATCAGCAGCGTTCGGTGGAAAACCGACGGCCGGGTCCCAGACGACGTGCTTCACTTAACTAAGTCCATGAGTTCAGGACGTTTGTTCAACTCAGCATTTACGACTTTTATCGTGCCATGTTGTTAATCTGTTGATGGAGGTAATATAGAAACGATGAATATGTCAAATCGTTCGTGTTACTCATCCGGCACGATGTGTCAAGGCCAACAATCTGAAGCGACCGGTCTCAAACGTGACCATGGGCACCCAGACACGCCACCAATATGAAATGAGCTGTTGAATGCGGAGCAAAACATCCAAAGAAACTACCATAACCGAGTATTGTGATCCGTCCTGTCCCCCATACCTGTCGTAGATGGGTATCTGCTAGTTTTATTTTATGTTGAATGTTTTCTTTAAAAAGCGTTGGCCTGTTTTTCACTCTTGTTTTTACAAAGTTCCTAAAATATTTTTATCACCCCTCGAGTGGGTACGTTTTTAGTGAAACCGTTGAATTGTAACACATTATATCACACTCAACAAAGGAGAAAAGCAAGGTTCAGGCATTTTTGTTGAAGGCAAAAATGTATAATGCAGTTGAAATAGTTGTATCAACCTGTATAAAGCAACAAACTCAGATAGTTGCTTAAGAAGGTGTAAATACAAATGATGAATGCAGCTGCTGTGGGTAAACCAGTGAGGCTATGAAAGTATAACTTCCTCAGGCTGTGAAATGCCTTGGCGGAGAGGCTGCTCAGCTTGTTACTGCCGAGGAGCAGCCTGGGTTTCACAATTTGTAATACGTACTCGTATCCAAAAATAATTCTATTAATAATCAATCAAATAATAAATTGTGTCATTCAAATCGATTAATATAAGAATAAGTTAAAACGAGAAGTGTGTGTGTGCAGACAAACAAAGCAGACAAACGGACCAAAATGCAATACCTTCTCCTCTCCTCGGTAAGGGGTAACGATTCATGAACCAAGCTGTGAAGTTTCTGTTCTCAAAGTTTTGTGCCGAGGGCTCTCTTCAGGATTGTCACTGAGTCCCGGACAACTTCCAACTGCAGTTCGTTTGTTATAATATTCCCAGGGATGCTTATTAGCACACCTGTAAAATAGTTCCTGGGAGATTATGGGATGGCGCGTCGTCCGTCCGCCCGACTGTCCGTCCGTCCACAAATACTTGCAACTTCTTCTCAGAAACTACACATACGATTTCAATGAAATTTGACCACAACCTTCATCACCCATGATGGCATTAATTGAAAAAAACGGGGTCTGAAGGGGTCTACAGAGGGAGTTTATGGGGGGAGCGGGAGGTGGAGTAGGTTTCCTTCCAAAAGAGATGTTTGCTTTCTTCTCAAACGATACACACAATTCTGATGAAAGTTCACGACAACCTTCATCACCCATGACGTACCAAAGTTTGTTCATGGCATTAGAAAAATCTGCTCTAAGGGGATTTAGGGGGGGTACTGGCCTTTAGTACTTTAGTAATGGCCCGTATCGCGCAGATCCTGCCGAGGGTGAATTTGCCGAGGGATGGGGTGGTCCATGTATGTGGGGATTTCAACAGTCATAACATTATTTGGGGGCTCTAAAATCACGGATAGAAATGGGGAGTGTATCGAGGGTTTGATTGATGAATTTGATGTGGTGGTATTCAATGATGGAACGGGAACATGTATTAATCTGTCCACATGGAAGATGTCCCCTCTGGATCTTACTCTCATTTCAACAAGTGAAGCAGCGAGATGTGATTGGAAGGTCCATGACGACAACTAAGGAAGTGATCACTTTCCAGTGATCACAAATTTTAAACAACAAAGAGATCCTGAGGACCCTCAGGGACTGGCTTCTTGGAACTTTTCCAAGGCGGAATGGGGTCTTTTCTCATGTCGATGTTCCAATGAATTGAAGGAAGGGTTTGTCGATAGCGATATTGACAGCCTCAACAGGAATATTGTCCTAACCATGAATCGCATAGCTGGTGAGACAATCCCAACTTACAGAAGCCCAGTGGGTAAGAAAATCGAAGTCCCTTGGTGGGATGAGGGTTGCAAACAAGCGATCCAGGAAAGGACAGCTCTTAAAAAATGAAGGAAACCTCTTAGGTTGGAGGATGCCATGGAATACAAAAGGAAAAGGGCGTATGCTCAAAGGACTATTAAACAAACAAAGACTGCATCTTGGAAATGATTCTGTTCTTCGATGAATCCGGACCCCCCCACTTAAAACCATATGGAAAAGAGTTAAGAGTATGCAGGGTGTTAAATCTGGATGTAAGTCCATTCCAGCGATTATCTTACAGAACAAAACCTTTTGTTCAAATATAGACAAGGCAGAGGCCCTGGGCCAATTCTTTTCCAGAAGTGGGGATGACCTCATAAAGTGTGATGAGTTGGAAGCTCGTACCCCCCAATTAGCAAATCAATTTCTGGTGACCACCATCGCAGTTCAGCCTCTAAATTCTTCACTTAATCTTGACGTCACTCTTCGGGAGCTTAAACAGGCAATCCAGAAGGCTGGGAATAGTGCCCCGGGCCCAGATCGGTTATCATTTCTCATGTTCAAGCACTTGGATGATAGGGTGTTTGATGTGATCCTGAGATTCTTCAATGAGGTTTGGGCTTGAGGGAAACTTCCCTGTGATTGGAAACACTCAATTGTAATCCCTATCCTTAAAGATGGGAAAGATAGTGCAGCCCCATCTTCATATCGTCCGATTTCTTTCGTTTCAGTTATCTGCAAATTAATGGAGAAGATGATGAACAATCGCTTGGTTTTATTCATGGAAAAGAACAACCTCTCGTATAAATTCCAGAGCGGGTTCAAAAATGGATGGTCTGTTATGGACCACATTACAGCACTACCAAATTCCCTAAATAATTAGGAGTGTCTCCTGGGAGTGTTCCTTGATATCCATAAAGCATATGATTCAGTTTGGAAAGATGGCCTCCTCAATAAGACACCAACCTCGGGATCAATGGAAGAATGTTTGAGTGGATTCGGGACTTTTTATCTAATAGATCCTTTCGGGGAGGGTCGGTCAGAATCTCTCCTCCATTTTTCATACAGATAAGGGCACTCCCCAGGGAAGCAGCCTCAGCCCAACTCTGTTTAATGTTATGATTCATGATGTAGCTTCCCATTCCAAGCTCCACAGCTTGATATTTCTGTTCGCTGATGACATTGCCATGTTTATGGTAGTTAATGATACTTCCCTGAACCATCTTCTGAAGTATCATTCTGAGGAGTCATCTTTGATATGGGATTAACTTGGACTTCCCATGTTAAGAGGCTGACTGGTAAATGTGCTAAAGACATCAATCTATGGTCATGGTGGCCTGGTCCTTGGGGATGTCCATGAGCAATCAGAAAAAAACTGGAGATTGTCCTGTCGAAAGCCATCCGTATCTATTTAGGGGCTTTTACCAGCACTCCTGTTTCTGCCCTTCTGGTGGAAGCAGGCAAGATGCCCTTGTCTCTCCGCTGGGATTTTTTGAAAATGAAATATTGGGCAAGAACCACCTCCACCGTGATCTCGTGCACGTCCGCTCACCGAGTAAGTTTGGTGATCTCGCGCACGTCCGCTCTCCGCGCAAGTTTGGTGATCTCGTGCACGTCCGCTCTCCGCGCAAGTTTGGTGATCTCACGCACGTCCGCTCTCCGAGCAAGTTTGGTGATCTCACGCACGTCCGCTCTCCGAGCAAGTTTGGTGATCTCGCACACGTCCGCTCTCCGCGCAAGTTTGGTGATCTCACGCACGTCCGCTCTCCGAGCAAGTTTGGTGATCTCACGCATGTCCGCTCTCCGAGCAAGTTTGGTGATCTCGCACACGTCCGCTCTCCGAGCAAGTTTGGTGATCTCGTGCACGTCCGCTCTGTGGAAGCTTCGCCTCGAAATTCGGATCACAAGAGAAAAAGGGGCGGGGCCTGTGGGGGTCGGAGAGTGGAGGTCAGATCTCGTCTCTCGGGCCCTATAAAAGGCCAAGCGGAGTGCCAGTTCGAGGTCAGGAGTCGGTGGAGAGAGTCGGTGGAGAGAGTCGGTGGAGTGTCAGTGAGTCGGTGGAGTCAGTCGCTGGAGTCTGGAGAACACAGTCGGGGCAAAGTCCAGGAGAACAGAGGACACGTAAGCTGAGAGCGTGGCCGAGCTTGCTGTGCCGCGCAGACCTGCGCGTTCGTGTGGAGAGAGCTCGCCAGCCAGCGCCAAACGGTCTGAGGTGATCGGGCTTCGGGACAGTCCGAGCATCGCTGATGAACGGACGGGTTCTTACAAAGAGCATCAATTTTGGAAGAGCGTCAAGACCCGTTCATTCCTCTCAACGCGTCGCCGGCTGAGGTCCGAATCACCCGGCCGCTTGGCAAGGCCTGGGCTCAACCGCGGTTACGCTCGCTGCCGTGGGGAAGGAGCGTCGCGGGTTGCCCCATCGAGGCACCACGAGGGTGGAGGTAACCTGCAACGGTCTCGTGGAGCCTCTGCGGTCTACACGGCTCCACGTTATAAAGGCCTACGGGTCCAGTCTGACCCCCTTGTCTTTGAGGGGGTCTTTCCTTGTTTATTTGTGTGAAAGTTGTGGCGCCGTGTCCCGCAACTAGAACTGTATAAGTGCTTGTGAATAATAAATAATAGACGGTTGTAGTGCTTTGTCTTGCTCGCGTCTTGTCCCTTCCCACCAATTCCATTGCTTTTCTGTATACGTGCATGTTGGTGTTTTGCATACCTGACTGCATACGTGTGTGAATAAATGTGCGTGTTTAAATGTTAACCCGTTCGTTGTGTCCTCTTTCCCCATTGAACCGCCGTATTGCATTTCAGAATGGTAGCGGGCTTTTTAATAGCCGATAAAATAATCGGGTCCAGCGAGGTCTCGCGATAATACCCCGCTCGGTTATCCCAGAACGGAACGAACCGCTTAAGCAGTTCGTGTCCAAGCAGACATCGCTGAGGTACGGTCTCTCCGGCGTCTGCCCACGCGAATACTTAGGTATATCGACAATTCGGCGATTGACCCTGTCGCGCGCGGGTAGAGTGTTGACTAGGCCGTGGTGTGCGCTTGGAGCACACCCGTGACTGGTTTCCGGCGTTATTCTGGAAAGTCGCGACTGAATTGTTCGTCCGGTGGGCGTGCGGACGCGATTCGGCCAAACAGCGGACGTTCGCACGCCGGCGGGCGCAGAATTCGTAACAATATGTATGTATGTATGTTTCCAAAATACAGCCAAAACGGTACATGATAGCAGAAAATTTTTAGGGCCACCTTATGCCTGCGGTGTGCAGTATCAAGTTTTGTTAAAATCGGGCAACAAAAAAATTATTCAAAAATCAATTTCCGATTCATCAAGTACTCTTCGGGAGTATTTGATCAATGCAAACAACCTCAGCGGTATAGTTCGCTGGAGCTATCTTTTTTTTTTTTTCTTGAAATGATTTATTTTGAAATCTCAAACATTGAGTACAGACAAATAACGATTTATTTTTTAAGCGTAAAACAAACATCGCCATTTTGATCTCATACTTCCATGTTCATTAATAAATAAAATTGTGTTTTGAAGATTACGCACAATAATTCCTTCGACTTTCTTTTCTCCGATTTTGTTTTTTTCACATTGACGCGCAATATCAAGTTTCGTTCAAATTGGGCAACGAAAAAACAATTTTAAAATCGATTCCCGATTCAGTCAAGTATGCTTCGGGATTATTTGATCAATGCAAACAACCTCAGCGGTACAGTTCGCTGGAGCTATCTGTTTTTTTAATGTTTTCTTTTTATCAACTGCTTTCACAACCGGAACCCAACGGGTTCATGGGTCGTCTGGTAATATCTAAAGCCTGAAACCCCGAAACAATAAACACCAAAGTGATTTTTAAAAACGAGCTCAGAATGCGATGCGATGGGCCAGTAAAGGCTGAGGTTCATATTTTTCAATCTCTAATAGAGAGAAAATATATAATTTAATTGTATACACGTCATTATATTGCTTGACACAGAAACATTAAAGAGACGTTCATGCTTTAATATCTTGATGTTAATGCTTTGAACTAATGTTAATATTGGGACACATAGGGGAGAACAAGCTGCACACAAGCAGAATGAAAAACAGCAAAAAGAGTAAGGGGATTGGAACAGAAAAGGACCAAACCAACCAACAACTATCAAACGAAAAGAGTTAAGGAAGAGTCACAATAACATGGAAAAAGGAGTGCTTGGGAATGGGGTAATTTTGGGAAGAAGAGATCCTTAGTATCGCTGGGGATGAGGTAGTGGTAAACAGCTGTTGAGAAGTCCTGGAGGGAAGAATGGGACTGAACAGACTAAAGCAGTTGGTTTCACAGGTGAGAGAAAAGAGGAACAAATGAGTGAAGGTGAGTAGTGAGCCTGGATTTTGCGAGTTAAACCAGAAGAGAGTTACTGACAAATCATGTGTTTGCTGTAGAAATCTGGGAGGAACAGCCAAGAAAGGACAGAAAGTGCAAGATCAAAAAGGAGGTGGTAAGAATACCAGGGTCACCAACCTGCCTGCAATGTGAGAGTAACAGGTCTAGAAACTCAGTTTCATTGTGGGAGATCCCAATGATTTTGAGGACCTTGCTTTCTGTGATGTCAGGAAGGGTAAGGTGTGATGCAGAGGAACCTGCCCAAAGTGGAGTGCAGTACTCCATCAAGCTGCAAATGAAAGCCTTGGAGGTTGTCATAAGTTCAGACTGGCCAAGGAAAGACCTTGCATGATTAAGAATGCTGAATTGGCAGCTGACTTAGAAGGTCATTTTGGAAATATGTTCTGCCCAAGAAAGATCATCGCTGATGGTGAGGCCCAAACGTTTGAGTGACTTAAGGTCTTAAAGTGGTTTAACTGTCTTGGATGTAGATGGGAGGGTTTCCAGACTATCCTTTGGGAGATACAGGATGCGTGTGTGGGATTTGTTGGGGTTCAAAGACATATTCCAAGTGTTTGACCAGTTCCTGATTCTATCAATGTCTCCAGAGATGGAATAGGCTACTGCCTGCCTGCCTGTCTGAAGGATGAGGGTGGAATCATTAGCAACAAGATAGGCAGGATCTTCCAGGGAACCAAAATGTAATTGAAGAAGATGAGGAAGAGGTCTGAGCTCAAGACACTGCCTTGGGGCACTCGATCCTTGAAAGGGAGAGCAGATGAGAGGATCCCTTTAAGAGCTACATGCTGAATACAGGAATGGAGGAGGTCGGTGAACCACGAGACGAGGTGGTCTTGGATGTCATAAACAGAGATTTTGGAGATCAGGGCGGTGTGCCAGACTGTATCACACGCTCGAGATATGTTCAAAGAGACAGCCCTGATCTTGTGTCTGAGATTGAGGACTTCAATCCATTGTTGGGAGAATAGAAGCAGCATGTCAAAGGTAGAATAACAGGATCTGAAACAGAACTGATGATCTGAGACCAGGCCATTGTAGAAAAGGAAGGATTTGATATCAACTGCAATGATAGATTCCATGACCTTGCTTGTAATTGGAAGCAAGCTAATTGGCCTATGGATAAGAAGATCCATTTTGCACCATGTTTGTGTATTGCTGTGATGTTCATTTACTAACAGGCAGATGGAAACTGACCTAGAGAAAAACAATCGAGTGACCAGTGCAGAAAAGGGATAAGCAAGAGCAACAGAATAAGTTTTTAGAAACCTCTGCACCTTTTCCAGTGGGAAAGACACATTATGCATGAGTAGTTGGGTCTGAGAGGGAAGGGTGGGTGTAGGGAGTGAGGGGTTGGGTTCATAATATTTGGAAGCAAACACACAATTGAGGCATTTGGCCTTCTCATTAGCAGAGTCAGCTTTTGTAGTGAGGCAGGTGATGGAGGAGGGCACACTTCAGAGACAGACTTAATAAGGTGCCACCAGTGCTTTGAAGTAGGAGACAGGTGTGAGAGTTCAGCCTTGACGTTGGCCAGATGTTGTTGACTGGCTTTCTTGTGAGAGGACGCACTTTTGTTCCATGCTTTGCGGAATGATCTGAGGTTGACTTTGGTCAGACTTACCTTCCAGGAAGACAATGTTCATTGATTGAAGGCAACTGCCTCACCACAAGAGAATGTATAACTGTAGACGAGATGGTACAAATCTGTACATGAGGGAAAGCAAGCTTTGTGGAAGGATTCCAAGTCATTATTGTTGTGTTTCTTGGGTAGATGGAGGAATTTCATAGCAAAGGTAGGATTGTATAATGTAGGATGGTCTGTGGGTGGGTAGGAGACATTTCGATGCAATTAAAGTAGGGAAACTCAGCTTAAGTTGTTATGTGTCACCACACGGGGGGCAGTGCTGTGTTAATTAGGTAGTGTTTAAGGATAATTTATCCCAGTATGTGATTGCCCCCTGTGACCTTTTCCTATGTTGTTGCATTTACAAGACCGGCGACAAAAAGGAATTGCATCCTTCAAACAACAACAACCGAGCCGAATGTTCGAAGCAGGCAAAAACCCCACCTCCAGGAAAGACAACTAGCAAACCATGCTCCTGGGATGGATGATGGATGGGTGTAACATCAGAAGGTTCCGGCGAGAAGAGAGTTGTGTGAGGTACACGATGGGAGGAAAAATAATCTGGTTCAATGGCTTCCCTTCGACACGGTGAAGGCTGCACGATTCTTGTGTTCATGCTGAGACGAATTTGTTTGTGTGCTGGAGCAAGATGCTCTCCATTGACTGTTTGGCTGAGTCGTGAAGTGTGTACGTTTCTGAGGAGGGAAGAGGAGCGTGCCTCGTGGCTCATCACGGGGCCTCAGAAATCGTCTCATTGTATGGTCGAGGAAGAAGGTGTGCGCTCGTACTGAACGGACCTGGTGCAAGAGAGGAACGGTCGGCATATTTGTTCATAAAAAAGAAGCTGCACAGTGGTTTCTGAGCCCTGGCATTGAATACCGCCACACGAATACCTCACGTATGTTTCCCGCCCAGAGAGCGGCTTGGCGCCATTTTTGCGTGCGGACACAGTGACTACGCAGCTTCGACTACGCGGCCTCTTATGAATACTGGATTTATGTTCATGAAACCCCTATTTATTAAGATTGCTCGTGTCTGTCTGTCTGTTGTGGGTTTGAGTATACACCCTTGTCCTCCATCCTGTTGCACGCCATTGCCACTCTCCCATATCACACGCGCATTAATCTCCAAGGATCACGTGTTCGCCTCCAAGGTAGAACTGTTCGGCTATCCGTCCAGGTCAGTCTTAACCGGCATGGACACAACAGGATTAATATCAGTATAATTGGAAATGAAGGACCAGTTGTGACATGAGGGGGAAACTTGCAGTCCCTGCCACTCAGCTTGGGTGCCACTGCCAGATGCTACAGTGTTGAGGCAGCTCTCTGACAACAGCCAGAGAGATGTTGATGAGCACAAGCACATAATCAGATCAACCTGTTGGAGCAGAAGAGGAACAGGAGACATTTGTAGGAAAATTCTTCATTACCAAGTCCAGAAGGGAGGACATGCCTTTGGGAGAAATCCAGATTGGAAAATTCACTGATTGGGTTAGGCCAATGGAATCACAGAAATCCTTTTCTGCAGTGTCATCGTCCCAATCAAATGATCACATTAACCGATAGGAGTGGAAGAGCAATAGATAGAAGAATTAACCAAATAACTTTTGAACCATTAGAGGAATTCACAAAACATTTGTATGGGAAGAAAGCTCAATCTGTAAATGCTAATTCAATAAATTTTGCAGTAAAGGGATGGCACAATACTCCAGAGATTCAGAACATCTGGTTGGACACTGTCCAGGCACCAGAGGGAATCGGTAGTGTGTGTGTAACACTGAGGAGGACACCTGGTAGGTCTGCCTTCCGACTCGTACATACTTTCCAAGAAACAGGGAATTTTCATTATGAATCCTCATTAAGGAACCGAAGTTATAATAATAATAATAATAATAATTAATATGTTCCCATACAAGGAATTTTGATAAAGGAGGAGGCCATTAGGCCAATCAAAATCTGCACTATTATTACCAACCTATGGTTGGTTGTGCATGCTCTATCCTTTTTAAATGCTAAGCTTCAAGCAAGGAAGTAGCACATATCATGTTTCAAGTCTTTGGTATGACTTGGTCAAGGTTTGAATCACTGACCTTCCAGACTCAGAGTGGACACTCTAACCATTACACCACCAAGGCTGGTTAAATTGTATCTAAGATAAGCTTCATTTTGCACAAGCACTTCTAACAGGTTACAAAGAAATGTGTCGGATTGTTTCGCCTTTTCTTGACTATATTCAGGCTTATGAGCATATTGCAAACGTTGCTGCATTATTTCAAAGTTAGTAGAGCAGAAAATAAATAAATGAATTAAGCAAAAAATATATATTTTTAATTTTTCGTACCACAGTTCATGAAATTCAAGCCCTCTCGATCTCAATGGTCCCAGCCTGAAAAGGATTAGATCTGTTGTATTTAATTACTATATCGATGTCGTGCCTATTTGCAGCTCAGTATGCATAGTGTTTTACACATTTCCTTTAAATTGCTTTTAGGCACTCCAATCAAGATCACACACCCACGGGGAGAGACTGGAGCTGGTTTTCACTGAGCCATAGTGTTTCAAGATTCTTCAATTGGTCAAACACCCCAGCAGGGAGAGTTTGTTTGGAAGGAGTTATGAAATACTGTTACCATAAACCAAAATTCAACATTTCCAGTCATCCATGACAGTGAGTTTTACCCTCATTATCCTTCAATTCCAAAAAAAATTTGAATAATAACTGCATGAAAAGTGGAATTGTGTTATTGTCCTCAAAAGCTTGGTGTTGGCTTAACGGTGAAGGTGGCTGGCTTAAGATCTTAGGATCTTTAGTTTGAGCCCCCTTCACGCGTTGAAATAAAACCAGTGGGGTTGACTCAGCCTGTCATCCTTCCAAAGTTGATAAAATGAGCACCGGCTTACTGGTTACAGGGACACTGCATCTGTGGCACAGCTGCATTTCCAGAAAATGATGCAATCAGCAGCCACAAATGGCATATGAAACACCATTGTCTTCTTCATTTCTGTTGTTTTTAACAAGGCCCCTCCTACCTACCTCACAAAAACATTTATCTTGGAGCTGAAACATCACCATAAAGTATATCCAATTGTTAAATGAAGTAATGTTTATTTCAGGTGTTCACCAGAATCAATTGTAAGATATTATGTTGACATCAAACTTTTAATAAGCATCTTGAGCCATCAGGTCTTCCAGGATGACAAGTCAGCTAGTGGCAGGACAAAATGTTAGATATTCAAACTGCAAAGACAGACAAAATGATGAGAAATTGATGGGTCAGACATTATAAACATGGAACGAGAAATCAGGGATTGCAAACCCTCGCCCGGACTTCTTTTGAGTGGTGTATTTTTTTTTATAGGTTTTGGGTAAATCCAATTTGGCTGCCAAACCATGTGACCTTTGACATCATATATGTGACCCTTTTGTTCCTCATGGATAGGCGGTCATATGTTTAAAGTTTTACCTTGATCTTTTCAGCCATTTCAGAGAAGAAGATTTTTGAAGGTTTAAAAAAACAAAGAAATATGGCTGCCAAATCACGTGACCAATGACGTCATCAAAAAAATTTGTGGACCATTTTATCCCTAGATGACCCTTAAAATTTTTTATACTGATCGGATGTAGCGTTCTACATATGCAATTATATAACATCATAATGAAGGCACCTATGACGTCATAAAAATCCCACACATTCCCCATGAGTACTTGCTATGTGCCACTTGTACACCCATGGGTTGGGGAACACTTATGTGAAGTTTCCTCTCGATTTGTTCAGCCGTTCTGGAGAGGAGGATTTTTAAAGGTTTTTGGGTTAATTCAATATGGCTGCCAAACCATGTGACCAATAATACCATATGTGTGAACCTTTTTTTCCTCATCGACAGGCGGTCATATTTGTAAAGTTTCACCTCGATTTGTTCAGCCACTTCAGAGAAGATTTTTTTTTTAAACAATGTGGCTGCCGAATCACGTTACCGATGATGTCATAATTGTTTTTCTATGGACCATTTTATCCCTAGATGACCCTCAAATTTTCATATTGATCAGATGTGGCGTTCTGCATATGCAATAATGACGTCATAATGAGGGCACCTATGATGTCATAAAAATCGCACTCATTCTCCATGAGGAGTACTTGCTATGTGCCAAGTTTCAATTTTTTCCTTGGTACGGTTTCAGAGATAGAGGTTCAGTTTTTTTTCCAGTTTTTCCAATATGGCTGCCACACCACGTGACTGATGACGTCATAATTATCATTAAAAATTCTGCATGAGTAGTCGCGCCAATGGTGAAAATTTCGTCTCAATCTGACAAGAAAAAAAATAAAAAGTTCTGTACGGACAAACAAACAAACAAACAAACGAACCCAAATGCAATACCCTCTCCGAATCCTTCAGTGAGGGTAACAATGAAGGAAATGGCAATGGAGGCACACATCCACTTGTGAGTCATTGTTTCATTGGCTTCTGGTTGCAAAGTATGCCAGATCTACAAGAATAAGAAGACAAAAAAAAAGACATCATTGTTTGTTTCAAAAATTTCTCTGAAAATCTTGAGAGTGTGCAACAGTCACGTAACACCGCAGCGAGGTCATTCATTTCATATCTTGTAACACCATGCAAGGAACTTTAACACAGGAAGAAGCCATTTGGCCCATCATGCCTGCACTACATGCTGACTTGTATACAATCCTATGTTACCGACAAAACAACCTACACATTTGTTAATGTGTGTGGACAATCTTAAATAATTCAACAAAAAAGCTGATAAATTTGGGTGTGAAAGGGAATGACTTGCTCTTGTAGTTTTGGAGATATATATTGTCACGTGGATGGCAACTGCCCAATCACCACAACCGCAATTAAAGCAGCCGTATATATAGGTTGGAGTTAATTAATTAATCAACTCCAGGGAATAGCAAAGATTTAATGGCAATTTTTATGAGGTGATGTGGAAATTTACTCCTCCGAGGGATGTCCAATTAAACTGCTGAACCATTGACGCAGAAAAATGCTGGGAATCACAAGCACACATGCAGCCTTGAGGAATGAAAATTTTATTTGATGAGACACAACATAGAATCCCGGACAGAATAGGCAATTATTGAATAAAGCACTGAATACATCAAATAAATCAGAACGGCACTCGGTAGAGTGCATACCTCTGCCAGGCTGAACAGTTTACATTTTGCACCACTGATATGCTGGATCTGGATCTGGACCTGAAGCAAACTCTAATCTGCTTGATCTTGTCACCTAACTGACTCATCCACCAAGTTTTTGCTCCCAACATGGTCCCCCAAAGCCAGGCCTGAGCACTTAAACACCCATAATCTACCTTGACCAATAAATATATCAAAGGAGGCTGTGGAAAATGGTCTCGACCCAAACGAAATGCCGTGCCTTCAGAAACTATTGTTATGATTATGGGGGTAGATGGAGGAATTTATTAGGAGAGATAGGATTATATGAAGTAGCTTGGTCCGTGGACGTGTAGGAGAAATCTCGATGTAATTTAGTAGGGAAACTGTGAGCTTAAGTGTTATGTGTCACCACATGGGGGGGGGGGGGTGTTGTGGTGTTTATTAGATAGGGATTAAGGCCAAGTTCCCCAGTATGTGATTGCCCCCGTGTGACTTTTTCCCATGTTTTTTTGTATTACAAACCAGCAATGGACCATTACCACCGAGTTGCACGACCAAATGGGAAGAAGCCATGCCTCCAAGGGTAACGTTGAGCAGTCACGCCCCCGAGTCTGATGATTGATGGGTGTGATGTCAGAAGCGAGACAGGCGTGCCAAACAGGCGAGAAGCCCCGCTTTCCCGGGTTTCAACGGTGAGTTGAGCAAGCCACGCTCCGGAGGTGGAACAGTTGTTTGGGGTGACGTCAGAGAGAGTTCAGAGAAGAAACACAAAAGTGTGGAGTGAGGGACGCACATGGTCCAGAGAGAACGTAGCTCGGAGATGGCCTGTAAGAACAGGGCTTTAAGGCTGGCTTTCCTTTGACGCAGGAAGAAGATGGCACGATTGTCGTATTTGTGCTGAGGTGAATTGGCTCATGTACCGAGCAAGACGCAGGCCTTTGGCTCTTGGTTGGGTCGTGAGAGACGGACCCTGAGCCTCATGTATGCCACCGAAGGGGACGGCGCCATTCTGCGTGGTGGGTCGGTGAGGACGATCGACGCACGAAGAGTCCGCACGGGGTCTCTGAGCATTGGGGTTGAATACGACTCACGAATTTCCTGACAAATGTTCCCGCTGAAAGAGAGCGGCTTGGTGCTATTTTGTGCACGTCTGCACATGCAAATTTAAGTGCCTCGATTTCACGTTCCATAAAGACCATCTCTTTGCCTTTGCAATGAAATAGAGTGGGGATATAAAGATTTATTAATCTAACTAAAAAAAAACCACAACGCACCCCTTTAATCTTTCCACTAAACACAAGGAAGGGATCTGTCTACACATGTACTTAATGGAATAACTGACTTGGGACACCTGTATGTTGTATGCATACGGTTCCTTGAACTGTAACAGTATCTAGTATCAAAATGTGTGCAACACCCTAGCCTTGAGAGAATAAAGGTATGAGAGGAGAATTCCAAATCCCCAGCAGTTGTGAAAAAATTGCGAAAAATGTCGAGGGGGAAGCTCCCAGCCCCCCTCCCCCGAGTGCAGTTACAGTTAAACACAAAGGTGTACTTTTCCTGAAATTCAGTCATGAAGGGTCAGATACATGACTTGCTACACACAAAACATGTTGCTGATTAAGGCCGTAGAGTGCTTTTGATTGAATTCTCGAACACAGACTTTGAGGTTCTTGCTTGTACTACAGCTGGAAGATCCCAGCACAGATCATCCTTCATTCAGGAACATTCGCTGCATCACAGCTGATTGACCTCAGCAGTCTTACTTGCAAACTTGGCCATCCAGTTTGCTGCCTGCATGGAATGACCGGCTGTAACACAGTCAGTGTTTTTGCTGGGAGAGGGAGGAAAAACGACCTTCACTTTATTTTTAAAACAAACCCCGAATGCTGCCCCATCCTGCAAAAGTTGTGATGAACTCTTCCATCCCTGGATGTGTTCGTTTCACATATGGAGGAACTCGTTTGAAGCACATTCTACAGCAAATCAGATGGTTGTTTCAAAACTTTGAGGTTCCCATGTTTTTCAGAACATCAAAGGTCCAGTCACACCACATCTACCAAGGATGTCCTCAGAAAACATATCCTGAGAGCTAACCACCAGACAGTGGTTCGGATGACGGAACTCAAGGATTATCCATCACTTCAAGTCCTGATGGACAATGATAAGTAGTACGAACGAACGTATTTGTAATAGGTTGGCGCCAGCAACCTTCTAATGAATACTTTCATTTAAATTGTCAGTCTGAATACATGAATTGTTCCTTATATTAGATGAGAGAGACCTTCAAGCAAACTTTTGCTGAAACCGTTAACTTTGAAAGATTACAATTGCCTGTGAAAACACTATCACTGCCAAAACTAATTCCTTGTTGTGTGTTGGTTTGTGGCAATAAAAATTCAAACATGCTGATACAATCTTTTAACACTTACATCTGTCTGCTTTTCCTCTTTATCACACATTCTGTCAGAACCACAGGGATATCACTTTGCCTGCTGCTGTGGTTTTAGAGGTTTTCAAATATGTTATCATTTTCTGGTGAACGGCAAGCCACCACATCCTTCTCTTGATAAAGAAAATGTTTTTTTGTTTTTTTTACATGGGTGGCTCGCACACCAATTGATTATATCTTAGTTTGGAGTTTAAATCACAAGGAGCATATCCGGAGCAATTGATTGTATCGATGACCACATCTTGCTTTCCAAACTGTGAGCTAATGGTCCCATGTTGGACGAGTTATGAGAAACCCTGTGCAATCAGACAAGGTATCACATTCTCGGATCATTCCTGATTTGTTGTACATCAATAACCTCTCTTCTTCACCATGAAATCCATTGTGTAACTCTCCAGATCCCTCCACAATGTGCGAGATAGTTTCTCACTCCTCTTCTCAGCAGGATATAGCAGCATTCCTCACTTCTCCAATAATATAGAGAAAAACAGCCATTGACAGGGAAGGTCTTATAAAACAGTAAAGATCCACACTCTCACAATTTGTCCTTTGATAACGACTAACTGTAAAATACACCAATTTGTTTCTGTGGTCAGCCTCTGGGAAAGGTATATAATCTGGAGATCCTGAACATCACCATCAGTTATAACCTTTGTGGGAACATCAGATATTCAAGCTGGTCTCCAAAGCCAGCATCAACCTTCTAATTAGTCCGAGAGCAGTCCGTCCTTCTCTTCCTGAACTCAGCTTATACTGTTCCACAATGACTTATTTTGATGTGTCATGGAGTATGACTCCCCCATGTGGATGAGCAGTGCTCCTTAAATTCAGTTGAGGACATGGAGGCAAAGGCTTTCATGTCTGTGGTATTTAGTGTCACAAGGATGCACTCTCATTGTCTCCTTTTTGCTCACTGCAAGTTCAGTGGAATTGCAGTCTTTTCCTGGTTCATTTATACTCTTATACCTGTAGCCTTATCACCTGTCTGTCCAACCCTTGCCCTTCCACATTATTTAAACCCTGACCTTGTTAAGTTCCACAAAGATGGGCTAAAACACTCACCTGCATATATTTAACACTAATCGTCCTTTCTCTCGAATATGGAATGATTTTTCTAAGATTGTTGTCTAATGATATTCTCTTGAGGACCTTAAAGCTGCCAGTGGATGATCCTGCTCTCTGCAGGGTAGCTCACCAGATGATGGGATTGGGGCAAAGCCATCGGGACCCCCACTCTTTGATGAGAGGAGGAAAACCACGGGGTGACCTTCTCAGATCAGATTGCGGTCGTGTGTGTCAGGGTAGTGCTGAGGTGTCGTACACCAGACGGCGGTCTCCTTGGGTTAACGTGAGATGGTCCCTTTGAGTGGGTGCCTGGAATGTCTTTTCCTGAAGAGAGGATGATCACCTGTCTCTGTTATCATCTGAACCCAAACGTTTGGACATCAGTATTGCAGCACGCTCTGAGGTTCGGAGGGATAGTGGTGAGATCATGGCGGGTGGTTACACCTACTATTGGTCTGGTCGCTCTGATGGTTACCATGCCCAAGGAGTTGCTGTAGCTGTGTCCAATAAGCTGATAACAATGATCATTGAGGTAACTCCGGTCAACGAGCGTATTATGAGACGAAGGATTCGTCACTCCTTGGGTGTCGTTTCCCTGGTCTCTGTATATGCTCCGACTGAGGCGAGTGATCTCACAGTGAAGGACGCATTTCATGCCACGCTCGAGTCTGGTTGATCAGTGCCCCAGACGAGATACTCTTCTAGTCTTGGGGGATTTCAATGCATCAACTCGAACTGATAGGGATGGTTATGAGATGTGTGTTGGTCCCGATGGGTCTGCAACTGCGAACCTGAATAGCACTAAGTTCCTTGACTTTGCAAAAAGTCATGGGCTTACGGTGGCTGGTTCATGGTTTCAGTGCCCACAAGCTCATCGCTGGACTTGGTATTCCAACACTGGTGGTTTGGCAAAGGAGATTGACCATCTGCTTGTTCATGATCACTGGAGGATGATCCAGAACGGCAGGGTCGACTGGAGTGCTCAGTTCCTCATACCGGCCACAGGCTTGTTGTAGCAACTCTGAAGTTGCAGCTTAAATCTGGGAGAATGGTACCATCCCAGCCGAGGCTGGACGCTGACAAGCTCAAGGATGAGAGGGTCACTGAGGAGCTTACGAACAGGCTGAGTGGAGATTTGGGGGGCTGAGTGCTTTAGGGAATCCTGAAGAGTTGTGGAGTGCCTTCAAGACCACCGTACTTGATGTTGCCGGTGGATGTCATGGAACACTCCGCAGGGTGAAGAAGAATTTTGTCTCTCAAGGGACCCTGAAAAACATTGATCAGAGTTGCAGGGCCAGGCTGAATGGCAGAGCTGAGCTGTTCAGGGAGCTGAGGTGTAAAACTGTATGTGTGCTCATGTTGAACAAAGAGGCCTATGTGCAAGGAATCTGTGAGGGGGTAGAGCATCACCTGTGGTCAAGTGATTCTCGTCCCGCTTACAGGGGAATTCGCGCATTGCGTTCCTTGAAGCCCATCCCTCGGTGCACGCAGTAAGAACGGAGGGTGGTGGGCTCTTGACAGGAGTCAAAAGTGAAGGCTCGCTGGGCCGGTTACTTTGAGAGGCTGTACCAGGCTGATCCACCAGCTGTCGAGTTGGATGTCTGTGATGTTAATATCCCTGTTCCTGACCCTGCAATCAACTGTGATCCACCGTCATTTCTGGAAACACAGGCTGTGGTGAACCAGTTAAAATGGGGTAAAGCTCCTTGGATGTGGGCATCCCTGTTGAACTTCCCAAGGGTGGTGGAAATGCTGTACTCATGCCATCGCATGCAGTTCTGTGATCTGCCTGGAACACAGGCATCATCCCAACTGACTGGAAGATGAGGCTTGTTGTCCTTCTCTGGAAAGGGAAGGGTGATCGCCAGGACTGCATCAACTACCGAGGGGTGACGCTGCTCTTAGTGCCGGGCAAGGTCTTTGCTCGGATAATTCTTGAAAGGGTTCTCCAACATCGGCATGAGCACCAGCGTCCAGAGCAGTCAGGCTTTGCACCAAAGAGGTCAACGTATCCAACGTATCAAAGAGGTCAAGGATTGACCGTATCCTTGCTCTTCGTGTCCTCACCGAACGCAGATGAGAGTTTCGGCAGGGGCTGCTTGCAGCCTATGTTGATCTCTGCAAAGCGTTCGATTCAGAAAATCGGGATGCCCTCTGGGGGATTCTTGGTCTTCGTGGGGTGCCACCAAAACTGATCGATCTGATGTCTGAACTCTACTCTGGTATTGAGAGTGCTGTGAGATGTAGTGATACCATCTCTGATTTATTTCCAGTTGTTGCTGGAGTTTGTCAGAGGCGTGTACTGGCCCCCACACTTTTCACTGCTTGTATGGACTGGATTCTCGGGAGGATGCCGGAGCGATCAAGCTGCGGTGCATCGTTTGGGAATGTCAAGATCTCTGACCTTGATTTTGCAGATGATGCAGTCATCTTTATGGAGCCTCTCGATATCCTTTTGGGGGCACTCGAGGTGCTAAATGAGGAGTTGGAGCTGCTGGGATTATGGGTTTCCTGGGTCAAAACTAAGATCCAGGCTTTCAATGACATCTTGGATGCTGCTATCTTGTCTGTACCTGTTTGTGGTGAGGATGTTGAGGCCACGGAGAGATTCACTTACCTTGGCAGTGATTTTCATGTCTCTCCTGGCTGTGAGCCCGAGGTCAAGAGACATTTGGGTCAGGCCTGGGGAGTCATGGATTCACTGGATCATGGGGTGTGGCGCTGTCGGGACCTGTGCGGGAGGACGAAAGTCCGAGTCTTCAGGTCCTTGGTGCTTCCGTCTTGCTCTCCGGATGTGAGACTTGGAATCTGGACAGGGATCTGAGATGGCGACTTAATTCCTTTGGTACCAGGTCTCTTCCGAGAATCATTGGCGATCGCTGGTCAGACTTTGTGTCCAACGAGCGGTTGCTGAGAGAGACTCAAATGAGATTTCTTTTTCCTGGATAGTCCGTGAGCGTCAGCTGCGGCTATATGGACATGTGGCTCATTTTCCTGATGCTGATCCTGCTCACCAGATTCTTTCAGCGAGGGAACCTCGTGAATAGAGGAGGCCAACGGATTGACCACGTGCCTTGTGGTTGTGCAGGTTGATCAGCATCTCAGGGACAGTTTACTGCGGCAGCTCTAACAAGGCAGAAATTTGATGAACTGACTTGTTGGAAAGGTGGCATCCAATGACGGTGCCACATTGAAAGTCACCGAGCTCTTCAGTACGGCCCATTCTACTGCCAATGTTTGTCTCAGGAGATTGCATGGCTGTGTTCTTGATTTTATACACCTGTGTCAGCAATGGGTGTCGCTGAATTAGCCGAATCCACTAATTAGAAGGTTCATTAAAATTCGCCGAATCCTGAGTTCAAATTCCCCTCATTAAATTAATACTTAAACATTAAATTAAAGTTGAATTAATACCAGGTGGGGTTGACTCTGCCTGTCATCCTTCTGAGGTCGGCAAAATGAGTACCAGCTTGCTGGTATCGTGTGTCGGAGTGGCGACCCGTCCATGATTGTACCCAATAGCCAAGGGGACCGTTTAGGCATCACCAATGCTCTGCACAGAGTATGGTCCCAATGGATGGATGGAACACATTCTTCTGACGCATACCTTTGTTTTGGAGGTGTATAAGCAAATGACAGCTCTGTGTCAGAAAAAATACATAATCTGGGTTACACGCATGAAGCAAAAACATTCTGCTAATTCAAAACACCTCGGTGCACTGGAAAACGTGGGGTGGGGGGGGGGGGGCAGGAAACAAGTCGACATGTAATTGGGCCAGAACTGTGAGAGGAGGAGCGACAAACAACAGTCAGGATCCACGACCCGGATCAGAGACACTTTCGACACATTTGAAGAGTCCCTCGCTGGAAGAAATGATTTTTACAGAGGAGACACAAGACGAGAGGGTTCAGATGGACTGTATTACTTGGTGCCCACCACACAAGCATACCGCACACGGTGCAAGAGGCACGGATTTTAAACAGTTACCGTGAACACAGAGGAGGACAGCACGACACTTGTCAAGTCGGCGGAATCAACGGTTAATAGGAAATATATAAATAAAACGGGTCACGTGACAACCTCAAAAACAACAACAACAACAAGCGAACACGAGAGGCGTGATGCATGCCGGGATTTTTTTTGAGACTCGCCTCCTCGTCCGTTGTGAGTTTGTTTTTATTTCGTCGAAAGCGATGATGGCTCGTTCTTGTAAAAGTCTCCATTCTTAAAACTTGATGTACTTTCTTTTTTGTGAGGTAAAGATAAACTTGGGGCCCCGAGGTTGTTCGATTTTGGGGGGAAAAGAACGCGCTCACGATGCCGAAGGCTTGGAGACAATAAAATGTTTATTTCCACCCGAGCTGGAGCTTGCTACAAGCTTTTAATGTGAATGACGGTTATTAAAATGATGATGATGTTCAAAGATTTTCCGTTCACGAAACATTTAGGAAATATGACGACGAAGTAGGCTGACAAAGGTTCGACAGGACGAGTACTGGGTGGAGGTGAGTGTTGTAAACTCGAAGGAAAACACAGCGGCCGACATCCGGAATGGTGTTTCCAACGACGTCCTCTTTTCCTTGATATATATATATATATATATATATATATATATATATATATATATATATATATATATATATATATATATATATATATATATATATATATATATATATATATATACACCAGCGTTGACGGCGCTTATCCTTGGGATCACTCACAGTGGTTCGATGTACCTGGCTTGTCGTATGTGTTCGACTCTTATGGAATGCTTTCTTGAGTGCTTCAGCCACAGGAGTGCGGGCCCGTAGGTGCGTGCCAGTATGTACAGCTTCGTTCCTTCGCTCTCGTAAACAACGACTGGATTGTGGCATTGTTTCAATTAGATCAGACCAACCGTATCATAAATGGCCATAACTTGGGAAACACCTGGGAAACATATTCAGGTCCCCAGCGTCAATTATGACGTCATATCAAACGAAGAAGAAGAAATGTGACGCTCCTCTCTCGCCCCCCTCTCTCGCCCCCCTCTCTCGCCCCCCTCCCTCGCCCCTCTCTCGCCCCTCTCTCGCCCCTCTCTCGCCCCCTCTCTCGCCCCCTCTCTCGCCCCTCTCTCGCCCTCCCTCGCCCCCTCCCTCGCCCCTCCCTCGCCCCTCCCTCGCCCCTCCCTCGCCCCTCCCTCGCCCCTCCCTCGCCCCTCCCTCGCCCCTCCCTCGCCCCTCCCTCCTCCCTCGCCCCTCCCTCGCCCTCCTCCCTCGCCCTCCTCCCTCGCCCTCCTCCCTCGCCCTCCTCCCTCGCCCTCCTCCCTCGCCCTCCTCCCTCGCCCTCCTCCCTCGCCCTCCTCCCTCGCCCTCCTCCCTCGCCCTCCTCCCTCGCCCTCCTCCCTCCGCCCTCCTCCCTCCGCCCTCCTCCCTCGCCCTCCTCCCTCGCCCTCCTCCCTCGCCCTCCTCCCTCGTCCTCCTCCCTCGCCCTCCTCCCTCGCCCTCCTCCCTCTCTCGCCCCTCTCTCGCCCCTCTCTCGCCCCTCCCTCGCCCTCCCTCCTCCTCGCCCTCCTCCCTCGCCCTCCTCCCTCGCCCTCCTCCCTCGCCCTCCTCCCTCGCCCTCCTCCCTCGCCCTCCTCCCTCGCCCCTCCCTCGCCCCTCCCTCCCCCCTCTGTACCCCTAGTCTCACCCCTCCTCTCTCCCCCTCCTCTCTCGCCTCTCTCTCTCGCCCCTCTCTCTCGCCCCCACTCTCACCCCTCTCCCGTCCCCTCTATCGCCCCTCCTCTTTCCCCTCTCTTGAATTGTGACGCCCACTCTCTCTCACCCCTCTCTCTCACCCCTCTCTCTCACCCCTCTCTCTCACCCCTCTCTCTCACCCCTCTCTCTCACCCCTCTCTCTCCCCCTCTCTCTCACCCCACTCTCTCCCTCCCCTCTCTCCCTCCCCTCTCTCCCTCCCCTCTCTCCCTCCCCTCTCTCCCTCCCCTCTCTCCCTCCCCTCTCTCCCTCCCCTCTCTCCCTCCCCTCTCTCTCGCCCCCCCTCCTCACTACCCCCTCCTCTCTCGCCCCTCTCTCTGTAAATGTATTCACAAATGTTTACCAAGCACTACAATTAATTCAAACCTTAGGAAAAAAACAGCTTTCAAACCTTGGGAAACAGCTGAAACGGATGAAGAACGATATCAAACCTTGAAAAGGCACATACTCAGGTCCCCAGCGTCGATTGTGACGTCATACCAAACGAAGAAGAAAAATTGTGACGTCAATCGTGCAAAAAACAAACAGACATTAACTGTGATGTCATAGTACCGTGTCTTGTCATTGGTCGACAGATAAATGGCCGTAACTTGGGAACTGCTTGTCCGATTTATATCAAACGTTGAAAAGGCACATCCACGGGGCCCCGGAAATATTCCTGGCAAGTTTCAATCAGATCGGACCGGCGGTTGTCGAGAAACAGCGGCCGCATACAGACAGACAGACAGACAGACAGGCACGCACGCACACTGCTGGAATTATAGATGGACTAGTGCGGGCCCGTAGGTGCGTGCCCATAGGTGCGTAAACGACGACTGGATTGGGGCATTTTTTCACCCCCCCCTCATCCCCCACCCCTCTCATCCCCCCTCTCACCCCTCCTCTCTCCCCCTCTCTCGTGCCAGTACCCTCTCTCGTGGGTGAGGCGTGCCGGTATGTGCAGCTTCGTTCCTTCACTCTCGTAAACGACGACTGCATTGGGGCATTTTTTCAATTAGATCCGACCAACCGTATCTTAAATGGCCATAACTTGGGAAACAACTGGGAAACATACTCAGGTCCCCAGCGTCAATTGTGACGCCCCCTCTCTCTCGCCCCTCCTCTCTCCCCCTCTCTTGAATTGTGATGCCCCCCTCTCTCACCCCCTCTCTCCCCCCTCTCTCCCTCCCTCTCTCCCTCCCCTCTCTCCCTCCCCTCTCTCACCCCCCTCTCTTGCTCCCCTCTCTCCCCCCTCTCTCACCCTCCTCTCTCCCCCTCTTTCCCCCTCCTCTCTCCCCCCTCCTCTCTCCCCCTCCTCTCTCCCCCCTCCTCTCTCGCTCCTCTCTCTGTAAATGTATTCACAAAAAACAAATAAATAAACATTAATTGTGACATCATTCGTGATGTCATAGCACCGTGTCCTGTCATTGGTTTGGTAATTAAATAGCCATAACTTGGGCAACGTTTGTCCAATTAATATCAAACCTTGAAAAGGCACATACTCAGGTCCCCAGCGTCGATTGTGACGTCATACCAAACGAAGAAGAATTGTGACGTCAATCGTGGGGAATAAATAAATAAATAAACATTAAGTGTGACATCATTCGTGATGTCATAGCACCGTGTCTTGTCATTGGTCGACAGATAAATGGCCGTAACTTGGGTACCGCTCCTCCGATTGATATCAAACCTTGAAAAGGCACATCCGCGGGTCCCCAGCAATATTCCTGGCAAGTTTCAATCAGATCGGACTGGCGGTCGCATACAGACAGACAGACACACACACAGAGATTACTGGAATTATAGATAGATGACGAGCACTCTACAATGGAACATACCCAAGTACTCTGAACTCATGCGTGGTCCCCATGATGACAATTTGGCTATCTATAAGGAAGACCATAAATCACGGCTCGTTAAGTGAACGATAATGTTTCTGAAAATGTTGAACGATCTTTTTGACCTTGAAATTCGATGTTTCCACTTTTAGATCTGGCAAGTAACATCGGCCAAAGATCAATGAGCCATCAAGACGGGGAGAACATCGAGCAGAAGAGATAGTTTAGATCGGGGAGAAGATGTTTAGTTTTTCATTAATTTTGTTGAATCTTTTTTTTTTCATTTGAAAGTTGTTATAAATTTTAAATAAAGTTTAAAAACTTAAAAAAAAAAATTGAAACTAGGTGTAGACTCTTTGTCGGTGCTGTATGTTGAATAGCATATCCTTCAAATAAGTGTGTGCTTGGCCAGTTTTGCGCCAAATTCTTAATGTCCATTCAAATGCCAGGTTGTTGTTATCCTGCGCATGCAAAGTTGACAAACGTCAGGTTTTGATCAAGGAACAACTTATTCAAATTGAATGTTTTATATTTTGAACATGAATCGGAAAACAAACATGCCATTTGACGGAACAGTACTTTATCTCTGAATTCTTCTCGATCACACATGCACAGAGAGGAGTGAGATAATATTTTTACTCCGTCTTGCCTATCTGGCAGTAAAACAAAATTGAAAATCATTCCAGACAGGAAACTTGCTTTTGAAGGACGTCATAAAGGACACAAACAACAGGCATGAATAACTCATGTAATGTGATGGATAAGACAATGTAATCGACCATGCGTCAACCACGGTAAATTCCGGAATTTTTTTTTATTTTACACGACTTTTACCATGTTTATTTTATTTGAAATGAAATTATATACTTGAACGCTGTTGAACACAAATCGCCTTCTTGTCACTTCCAAAACCCTTCCATTTAGCAGTACTTGGACATGTTAAACAGAGTGATGTATGAGGGTGATATATAATACTTCTTCAATAGCGGTAAATCTCTGGAATCTTTTAAACACGATCTTTAAAATCATGATTTATAAAACTTGAAGTATGTACTTCAATGCTACGTGGGGTAATGTGTTCGATAAACTCTAGTTACCCTCGCCGAAGGAGAGGTTATTGCATTTGGGACCGTTTCTTTGTTTGTTTGTCCGCACAGAACTTTCATGTTTTTCTCTGCAACTGCTTGTCGGATTGAGACCAAATTTTCACCACAGGAGTGATGACTTGTGCGAATGTTTTATTGATAATTATGACATCATAGGTCACGTGGTGTGGCAGCCATGTTGGAAAAACGGAAAAAGTTTGGACCTCTATCTCTGAAATCACACCAAGGAAAAAACTGAAACTTGGCACACGGCAAGTACTCCTCATGGGGAATGATGGATCACAAACTACTCGCTCAGGGTGATGGAGCACAAACCACTCGCTCAGGGTGACGGAGCACAAACTATTTGCTCAGAGTGGTGGAGCACGAACCTCTTTCTCAGGGTGACGGAGCATGAACGACTCGCTCAAGGTGAAGGAGCACGAACCACTCGCTCTGAATGATGGAACACAAACCACTCGCTCAGGGTGACAGAGCACGAACCACTCGTGGTCAGGAATGACGTGGTGGGCAAAAGCGTTCGCAGTGAGTTAACGATTCGCTTAGAAGGATTTAGTGTGGTTCCGCAATTGACTGTAAAGCCTTCGGCAAGTGGCTTAAGCACTCATGCAAGCAGTCCAATTAAATGGTTGATAAGGAATGGTTGGCCAGGCTGTCGCTGGTTGGTATGCTGTCCTGATGGGAGCAAACAAGCCAAAAATCATGATAGGTGGCTCTATTTGATGTTTAAATGATGTTGACCATGTAATCTTTGTCTGTTTGACAGAGTCCCTGGCCAAGGCCTCTGGGATGGAGGTGACGCTTTGGTGTAGTACAACGTCCAATGGAGATCGGGGGCGTGCTCCGTCGCACTCCACTCCTGGCACCCACCAAACCCAGATTCATCAGTTGGACTGCCAGATGGTGAAGCGTGATTCATCACTCCAGAGAACGCATTTCCACTGCTCCAGAGTCCAAGGCCGGTGAGCTTTCCACCATTTCAGCTGACGCTTGGCATTGTGCATGGTGATCTTAGGCTTGTGTGTGGCTGCTCGGACATGGAAACCCATTTCATGAAGCTCTCGACAAATGGTGCTTTTGCTGACGTTGCTTTCAGAGACAGTTTTTTAACTCAGTAGTGAGTGTTGCAACCGACGACAGATGACTTTTCCATGCTTGGCACTTCTGCACTCAGCGGTCTCATTCTTTGAGCTTTATGTGGCTGACCACTTTGTGGCTGAGCTGTTGTTGCTCCGAGACATTTCCACTTCACAATTACAGCACTTACAGTTGACTGGGGCAGCTCTCGCAGGGTAGAAATTTGATGAACTGGCTTATTGGAAAGGTGGTATCCTATGACGGTCACACATTGAAAGTCAGTGAGCTCTTCAGTGCGGCCCATTCTATTGCCAATGTTTGTGGACGGAGATTGCATGACTGTGTGCTTGGTTTATACACCTGTTAGCAATGGGTGTGGCTGAAATAGCCAAATCCACTAATTAGGAGGGGTGTCCGTATATATGTATATATGTATATATATATATATATATATATATGTATATATATATATATATATGTATATATATATATGTATATATATATATATGTATATATATATATATATATGTATATATATATATATGTATGTATATATATATATGTATATATATATATATATATATATATATATATATATATATGTATATATATATATATATATATATGTATATATATATATGTATATATATATATATATATATATATATATATATATATATATATATATATATATATATATGTTTTTTTTCGGAACAGTGCGATTGTTTTAACAACATGAAAAGCTTCACCAAAAAGAATTTCGTGCTTCAATTTCGATGGTAACAACGATTTATTCGTGGAATTCTTCAATTCAAAGGTAATTTACTTGCTGGAAGGTAAACGTGGAAACATTGGTTCAGTTTGAAAGCCGATTTCCTTGAATCCCGATTTAGCACGACCCTGCTTTTTTCGCGATGACATTTTATGGACCTCAACGATCGCATTATAACGGCCACACTGTCGTTTATTATCATTATGAAGTATTATGTACTGTACAGCGTACATAATTGTACGTACTATTTTTATACGACTGGCAGCGTGATGTCGGCTGCATCACTCAGCGATCGGAATTTTTCAGCTACATTTAAAAATTTTTTTTTTTTTTTCAGAGCTGGCAGATCCGTCGTATATGCGATCCGTCGTTGCCCGGAACGTCGTTAAGCGGCGCATGACTATATATATATATATATATATATATATATATATATATATATATATATATATATATATATATATATATATATATATATATATATATATATATTCGCTCACAATGTATATATTGGTATGCATTGCTGTGTGCGATGTTGCTGAAGATTCGCCAATAAGCGATGAAACCAGTCCGGCAGCTGAGGGGGTGTGTAGCATTGGGATTCTCATGTGTGTATGATGTGTGACCATTCTCATGTGTGTATGATGTGTGTCATTTATAGCTGTGGAGAAACTCTCAGAAGGGTTTGAAACAGCAAAGCGCTGAGTTAGAGTAGGCCTTCCTGGGTTGCTTTCTGCAGCAGCTTTGGCTCGAGGAGTGTGTGAAGTGTTCATAAATATATATGTATATATGTATATATATATATATATATATATATATATATATATATATATATATATATATATATATATATATATATATATATATATATATATATATATTTGAACAGAGTACCTGCCCTCTACAGGCGATTTTGTTCCAAGCATGCAACACATGCCTGGTGTTCGCTTAATGGTTAGGGTGGTGGGCTTGGGATCCTCGGATCCTGAGTTCAAATTCCCCTCGGCTGTTGAATGCATTCCAGGTGGGGTTGACTGCCTGTCATCCTTCCAACGTCGGTAAAATGAGTGCCAGCTTGCTGGTATCCTGCGTCAGAGTGGCGACCCGTCCAGGATTGTACCCAATTGCCAAGGAGACTGCTTCGGCATCACCAATGCTCTGCACAGAGTACGGTCCCAATGGATGGATGGAACACATTCTTCTGACGCTTACCTTTGTTTTGGTGGTGTATAAGCAAATGACAGCTCTGTGTCAGAAAAATACATAATCTGGGTTACATGCATGAAGCAAAAACATTCTGCTAATTCAAAACACCTCAGTGCACTGGAAAACGTGGGGACAGGAATTCTGAACTGTAAATGGTGGAGACTTATAATACCCTCCCCCACCTGGAGGGGGCGCTACACGAAACACATTCACATCGAGAATTTACGTCCCCTCCCCCCACCCTCATCACTCATCACCACATATGGTCTTTCCCACTTCTACCTCTCAGCTCTTCTACACCCACTCAAATCCTGTCTCCCTTTCACAGCAGCTCATCTCATTGTGTTGCAGTCCACCAATATCTTCTAATTATCCACCCTTTTCTCCCTCCTCTGTTCACCCATTGTTGAATAATGATCCACTCTTCAATGAGTTTTGATACTCGTATAACATGATCTGTAAACATAGCTTTTGCAGATGTAACACCCATTGGTTTGAGAGAAACACCTTGATCAAAGTGAAACCAAAATACAGGAATACCAGACAATGTACTTGGGCCAAATTCATACATTATGACCTTCAATGATAGAGCAATAATGACAACATTTGTGTTGGGAAATTTAATCACAACGTCAGATGGAAATAGTTGTTAATTATGAACTGCACAAGTACTTCTTCAAACGTGGTCTGATAAACTGTTGCCAATTTGGATTTAGGCCAGGTCAGTCAGCAGCAGATCTCCTAACATACCTGAGTCACCAACAGCATTCATGCCTTAACAACAGGTATGAAGGTAAGGTGATTGCACTGGACATTAAAGGAGCATTTGACAGTTTGACATTGAGGGCTTCTGGAAAATCTGTAAGCCGTTTTTACAGCTATTTTTGCAGGCTCCATGCAATCATGGTTCCCTTCTTGAGGCAATGTTTTATGACCGGATGCCCTTCCTGACGCCAACCCTGATCACATCTTACGACACACAGGGATATGGTACACCTATTTCAACCGGGACATACACCGGGACCAGTACACTGGTACTCATTTCGCCGATCTCAGAAGAATGACAGACTGAGTCAACCCCCTGGTGTTAATTCGGTGGCCAACGGGTCTCAAACTCAGGACCCTAGGATCCCAAGCCAGCTACCCTAACCACTAAGCCAACACCAAGCTCATCTGGAAAATCTGTAAGCGAGAGGTGTAAAAGGATTGTTGCTTCTCTGGATTGCGAGCTACAGTATCTCTGTGGCAGAAAAATCTAGACTGTGGTTGGCGGTCAGACATGGACAAGGCGAGATATCAATGCCTCTGTTCCACAAGGGTCAATCCTAGGACTGACCCTCTTGTCTTCATTGATGACATGACTGAGGGCCTAAGAAACAGGATTTGTTTTGAGGCAGATGATTGCACAATTACTGTATCACCAGAGGAGATGACATTAATTTATGTGTCATCACTCAACGAGGACCTCAAATGCATTTGCCAATGGAGATTGAGGTGCAAAGTTCTGTTTGCTTCCGGAGAAATGCAAATCCATGAATCCAAGACTCCAGGGTTCGAGTGAAGTGCTGAACATGGGAGGAATATAACTCCAAGAAGTAGAAGATCTTGATATATTGGGAGTTAGTTTCTCCAGAAATACATCATTTAGCAGCCATTTGGTATCAGTTGCTGAAATAGCTGGAAAATAAGTAAATGTCATGAGGCGAGTTGCCCCTTTCTCGACCTTCATGGAAGACACAGAGTCGACAAAGCACATGTTCGCAGCACGATGGAGTATGCATCTCTCTCATGAAAACCTTAGATACCCACCTGAATACCATCATCATCAGATACCCACCTGGAATCCTAAGAGAAGACAAGGTCGAATACTGTTGGTAATGTAGACCCTTGGTCTCAACACAGCACAGTGGCTGGGCTGGGTCTGCTGTTCAGAATGGACACTGGGAAAGTGCCAGAAATCCTGCACTCACTCATACCACAGAGAGCAGCACCATCTATTCTAGGTGTATGAGAAGGGCTTGAGCACTCGGGGTGCATGCTCTGGAACCAATGAGTGGTAGGAACTAGAATGGAAAATGAGTTTTCACCTCAATGATGGGTCATTCCTTCAGGCTATCACTCATCTCTGGAACAGAAAACCTGAGGACATTGTCTGTGGCAGTAGAGACACTAAGTCATTTTGTGGGAGGGCTCCTTGACATTTGATGCACCGATGACGATAGTCTCTAACTTGATATAAAAATGACTAGGATTTATTCTATTTTTGTTTTGCTTTTTAAAATTTGCAGGTAGTTTGATAATCTCTCAAATGTGTACAGCCTGGTCTCTGGTGTGTGTGTGTGTGTGTGTGTGTGTGTGTGTGTGTGTGTGTGTGTGTGTGTGTGTGTGTGTGTGTGTGTGTGTGTGTGTGTGTGTGTGCGTGCGTGCGTGCGTGCGTGCGTGCGTGCGTGCGTGCGTGCGTGCGCGCGCGCGCGTGCACTGAAGTACTATCGATAAATAGAACTATAAGTTGTGAAATACGCGTCTGCTGGTGCCAAAGTCCCATTGGTTTGCATGGAGTGAACTATGTTTTTGCCTGCTAATCCGTTTTTATTACCTGCATCCTTACAACTGTAAAATGTGCATATCTTTTATTTTTTAATATCTTCAAATTGCACCAGCAGCCGAAAGCATCATGGCACATTAGAATGACACATTTGAAGCACACATCAGGTGATCGTGCTTTTTTTCGAATGGTTGACATCAGCTGGTTGTGGTTGTGCAATCCAAAAGTAACACGTCAGCTGGCTCCTGATTTATAAAAAGGAACATTTTTTTTTGTTTAGTGTGCGTACGTGCCACTAAGGTATGCACATTTTGTAAGTTCAGTGCCCCCCCCCCCCCAATGCTTTAAACTCACCAATAAAGTCACTGTCAAATATTACACATCACATCACAGGATAGGGAATTGAATTCTAAACATTTTGAATCTACTTACATGCAAATTGTATAAGAATTGACCGCGTTATGATAATAAAGGTCATTGACCCCCCTGACCTTTGACCCAAACCGCAAACAAAGGTAATGACGTCATTGTGTCATATCGTATATCACAAGATTCGGCATTGAATTCACAACATTTTGGCATTGGTTGCATGCAAATTGGATAAAAATCGACCACACTATGGCAAAATGACGATTTTGACCTTTTCATGACCTCGACCTTGACCTTTCTACTCTTAATTTTGTAATTGGTATTAGAGTGTGGGGAAGAGAACAGTCAACATTTTGGTGTTGGTTTCATGCAAATCGGATAAGAATTGACCGTGTTATGACTAAAACCACACATTTTGCAATGTCGTGACCCCCCCCTGACATTTGACTCCCAACCGCTCATAAGGGTTATTACGTCATTGTGTCATGTCACATATCACAAGATGGGGCATTGAATTCTGAACATTTTGGCATTAGTTGCATGCAAATTAGATACAAATTGACCGTGCTATGGTAAAAAGACGATTTTGACCTTTTCATGACCTTGACCTTGACCTTGACCTTTGACCCGATCGTTCCCAAAATCTAATCAAATGGTCCTCAGATAATAACCAATCATCCCACCAAATTTGCTGCGATTCAGTTCAATACTTTTGGAGTTATGCGAATAACAAACAAACAAACACACATATTCACAAATAAATAAATACACAGCGATCAAAACATAACCTTCGCAACAAAGTTTGCAAAGGTAAAAATCAGATTTTCCTGTAATTTGGTTTGGTGAAGGGTGTTTCATTTTCCTCGCACTAGTATTCTAAACAAGGACAAATGTGTCCAAGAGCCGCGTCCTAAAGGTTTTGTCTTCACCAGAAGAAGAAGAACAAGAAGAGGAAGAGGGAGAAAAAAAACCAAAAAACAAGCAGTCATAGACTGGTACTTACGAAATCATCAACTTGTCCTCTGACCTTGTCTCATAAAAGCTGTCTCTTGAGAAGGTAGCAACACAAACCAGAAGTTTCTACGATGATTCTGTACCAAACCATCAAAAATCGAATGTTTTGGATGTTTGACCTCACTGTGACCTTGACCTTTGACCGATTTTGACCAAAATCTAATCAGCGCTAGCCACCACCCTCCTGAATCACGTGGTGTAATTTGACATTGGAAGCTTCTTCCGTTCTCGAGTTATCATTTTTTGGATGTTTGACCTCACTGTGATCTTGACCTTTGACTGATTTTGACCAAAATCTAATCAGCACTAACCATCAGCCTCCTGAATCACGTGGTGTAATTTGACATTGGTAGCTTCTTCCGTTCTCGAGTTATCTGTACCAAACCATCAAAAATCGAATATTTGACCTTACCGTGACCTTGACCTTTGACCGATTTTGACCAAAATCTAATCAGCACAAGCCATCACCCTCCTGAATCACGTGGTGTAATTTGACATTGGTAGCTTCTTCCGTTCTCGAGTTATCGTGCCTACAAACAAACAAACAAATAAACAAGCAAACAGAAACGGAAGGCATCAATATACTTACGAAATCTTTAGATTTCGGAAGTAAAAAACCAAAATAAAAACAACTTCCGATATTTCATCACGTGCCTTGATTAAGCCAATAGTGAGACCCGTCATAGTGTATTTACGTATTTATGAAATAAATAGTGTATTTACGAAATTACAATACATTAAATGGAATAATGTTTAAATAGTAACGTGAACTTTTCGAAACTTTAAAGCAAATGTCCGAATATATTTAAAAGTTCATGATAAACGCTCTCAAAAGGCACCCTCAATGCGAGGATGTGTACAGGTGTTTAGTATTTAAGGAGATCCGGATCCTGTATATAAAAGAGCTGAGTCCTAAAGGTTTTGTCTTCACCGGAAGAAGAACAATGCCGAGCTCCCTTAGAGCCACGTTCGATATGCGAGACGCGGCTAAAAATGATATTTTATTGGAATTTCTATTTACCCTCAATTTACCTCTAGAATTTCTAGGATGTGGTCCTTAAAAAGTGGTTATTTTAGCCCTTAAAATCCTTAAAAAAGACATCTCAAAATAAGTGGGAACCCTGTAATAAACACCAATTTGTGCATAACTACCAATCCATTAGGCTCGGCTCAGGTGTTATGTCTTGATCACTTTGTGGTCTTCAGCTCGGACCTTCAGTTAGGATTATATGTCTGGTGTGAAGTACTCTCCAAAGGGGAAGGAAAGGCACAATGGTGAATATGTAGATGGTGAGAACTAACGTGGTTTTCATCATCACCTTGCGTGTGACTTTTGACTGTGGCCAGGCTTGTGTCAGTGGACTGGTCTTTGCCTTTTTTATTATTTCTGCACTTTCGAAGAAAAGCGGGAATATTGTGATTGTCTCTGCCGTCCGTCCGTCCGTACGTCCGTTTGTCTTACCCTGTAACTCCTCCTTCACCGTTTGAGATAGGAACTTGAAACTTTGGGACATAGTAGATATGTGTATGGGGAAGTGCACAACGCTGTCAGATTTTTGATATGACCCCTTGGGGCTGGGCCAGAGGGGGTGGGGTCATGGGGGCTGATTTTTTTTTTTAGTGTATTTACCATTGTACATGGTAAATTATTTTATAAAGAACTTACTTATGTGACCCCCATGAGTGACAAACAGTCACAGGTTTTACTGTATTTATCTAATTGATTATGAATAATTATAATTAATATTATACACAGTTCATTCCTCTGATTAAATTGTGCACAGTTCTATATTGCTGGACAGTGTTAAATTAATGTTTCATGAAATGTTGACATGCTTGCAATGACTTCTGATTTAGTAAACATTGTAAGTCTTTGGTCATAAAGCACATCAAATAGAAAAGAATAGTCAATCCATTTTACAAGAGAAAATTTCACCTAGCGTTAATGGGACAAAGCATTGCGTGCGGGAATATGCGATGGTGTGCCATCGACAACGTAGTTCTAGTACAACATATACTTTGATCTTTAACAAAAATGGGGGAAAATTGAATCAAGAAGAACCAAACCAAAAACACTTACCTGTGTTAACTTGCACTTTGCTGAAGTAACGTGCTCTACATTGTTACACTACAGTGGCCTGCAAAAGTATTCATCCCCGACCAATAATGCCCCATTGAGATGAATTACGAATGATGTAAAAACATTTTTTCCAAATGAACTTTTTTATTAATAACTGAAGAGATCAAACTAAACACTATTACAGTTGAAGGAGGTTACATTTCAGGAATACCTTCAAAAAACACGTCCAAATCAAAATTCACTGGTTGCAAAGGAATTCAGACCCTTAGGTCAGTACTTGGTCGAAGAACCTTTTGCAGCAATTACTGCAATGAGTCTTTTTGGAAAGGTCTCTACCAGCTTTGTACAGTGAGATGGTGAGATTTTTGCCCGTTCTTCACGTGAAAATTTCTCTTGTTCTGCCAAGGTTGATGAGGATCGTCGATGGACTGCAATCTTCAAGTCTCGTCATTAATGTTCAATTTGGTTCAAGTCAGGACTTTGGCCCACTCAAGATCATTTATTTTCTTCTTATTCAGCCACTCCAGTGTGGCTTTAATTTTGTGCTTCGGATCATTGTCCTGTTGTAGAGTAAATCTCTTACCCAGTTTCAGATTCTTGGCTGACTCGACCAGGTTTTCATCAAAGATTATCCTGTACTTTGCACCGTCCATTGTCCCTTCCTTCCTGACAAGCTTGCCAGTCCCTGCTGATGAAAAGCAGCCCCATAACATGATGCTACCACCACCATGCTTGGCAGTAGGGATGGTGTTGACTGGATGGTGTGCAGTGTTCGGCTTGTGACAAACATAACGCTTTGAATTTAGACCAAAAAGTTCAATTATTGTCTCGTCTGACCACAAGACTTTTCTCCACATGCCTGCAGTATCATTAAGATGCTTTTTCACAAACTCCATACCAGCTTTATAGATGCATCTATTTTAGTGATGGCTTCTTTCTTGCCACTTGTCCATAGAGGCCAGCTTTGTGAAGGGAACGGGATATCGTTGATTGATGAACACTGACCCTCATCTCAGACATCGAGCCATGCAGATCTTTCAAAGTCATTGTTGGATTGACAATGACATCCCAAACCAGTTTCCTGCTTGCCCAGCTGCTGAGTTTGGATGGGTGACCTGATCTGGGTAGAATCTGGGTGGTATGATACGTCTTCCACTTCTTAGTTATGGATCATCGTACTCAAAGGGATAATGAGTGACTGAAATGTTCTCATAACCCTCTCCTGAATGGTGCTTCTCCACCACTTTATGTCTGACTTCTTTGGAAAGTTCCTTGGTCTTCATGTTTACTTTGTTGGTTGACCAAGTGAGTTGCACTTTAAAACTCCTTGGATAAGTGGGGAAGTGTAATTTTAAAGTTAAACCACTGATTCCACACAGGGGAAACCTATTACACTTATTTTGAAACTTTTCAAACAAATAATTTGCTCCTGAAGTGATTTAAGGTTAATTCGGTAAAGGGGTGGAATCCTTTATGACTGAGAATCATCTGATTTTCTCTGTTAATCTAACTTATTCACATTTTATCAGCATTTTTTTTTAGCTTTATCACTTTGGAGTAGTTTGTAAAGACTCTATATATTAAGTTTGATTTGAAAGCGTCATTAAATAAGCTCAGGTGGCATCAAAATGTGAAAACTTTAGAGGTGGTGAATGCGTTTGCAGGCCACTGCACTGTATATTCTCCTGCACCACACTGCATTTTGTTCCATTCTGTGCTGCAATCTGCTGTACCCTGTTGAATAGACCTGCACTATGGCATGTTATGTGATATTAATCGACACAATGATGTAATGCTCTGACCTGCAATGTCCAGAATCAACTTGCATTGTTTGGAGTTGGCGGTTTGGTTAAGTGCTGACATGTCTAACACTGCATCCTCCTCATCCCCATTGTGGTGTTCTTTACAAACTGCCTTAATAAGCAATCCTGGGCTAGATCTTTAAATTCTTCATCTGCTTTGCTTTTCCCTGATCTTGAACCTACTCTATCACTGGCAAATTAACCACTCCCTTCGGTCATCATCATTATTCTCATCTTCCCGAACCACCTGCCTTTCTGAATTCTTCCTGAACTCTTTTATCATGCTCTTCCTTGACATTAAGAGCCCTATATAACAATCTTATGAGTAAGTACCTTACTATTCTTACCATCCCTTAATTATATCCACACAGAACCATCTACATTAATTCCTTCCTTCATGTCACACTTTTCTCTCTACAATATTCTCTTTTCCCTTGATTGCTGCACCTCATCCTGTTTATCTTTCCTATAAAACCTATACATCTTATAGCTATCTAGTCCTGTCTTCCAATTTATCTCCTTATTAGTCCCCTACTGGTTTTACTGGAGGGACTCTAGATTTGCTCTCCGTCTGTCCATGTCCGTCTGCCCGTCCCACCTGTGGTTTTTCAGACTTTTTTTTCACAAATCCTTTAACATATTCAACTGAAACTTGGGACATGAATTTATTATGATATGTTACAGAACAAGTTCGTGTTTGAGGGCATTTCATCAATGTTTTTTTTTGCAGTTATGTCCTTTTTGAACTTAGAAAATATCAATTCGGTCGGGGACATGTATTGCAAAGCAATTCTCGCTCTTGTTTATATCGTCTCACTAACTACAACTAAAGCACGCTTCTTACCATCCACTTTAGCTTCAAGCTCCTCCATCTTATTTTTTTTAAATAACTCTTAGCATTGTCATGAATTTTGTTTTACCTCTTTCCTTTCTTGGAATTATTTTTTCCTGTCTGTGCTTTCCAATCATGTTATCAGTTGCAGTTCCTCTTGCGTGAGTTTTTCCACCATCCTCTAGTCGAAAAAGCCATAATTATTTCACTGATGTTGATGAGACAATGATGATGCTCTGACCTGCAATGTTGAAGTTGATGAGAACTGATGTAGTCATGTGTATCAGGCTCCGTACCTTGCTAAAATGTTACTGATCCATTATGTCCCATGAAACTAACGAGTTATACATTCCTCCTGGGATATATCAATTATCTTGTACAGCGCGTGATGCTCCATAAATATCAAAATCATCTTTTTATCCTTTAAGAGGAGAAAATGGTCTCAAAATTTTTCCAAATAAATTGTCATAATGCCTATTTTAACACTATATTATAATTATCAGGTCGCTGCATAAGACACAGTCTCCATATTTAAAAGTCCATGGTTAAGTAGTGGACCGCACAGGCCTAAAAGACTTCAGGTAAGCTGAAGAACATTGGTGTAAGAGAACTTTGAACAAAGGACCAGAAGGTAAATTGACAAATCGCTTAGAGATGAAGCAAACGGTGATTGTTTGTGGGAGAATTGCAGACTTGGAAGTTGTAAACATTGTAGTACTACAGGGATCGGTACTTGGCCCGTTTGATATTTATATCCATGATTTGGACTGTGGGGTAGACTTTTAAAAAAAGACTCACTTAAGACTTAAAAAAAAAAAAAAACCTCACAGATGATGCAATCCCTTGATGCAAGGTAAGTAACAGAGTATGGTGAGTGGTTATTTATTTATTTATTTAGTCAAATTCAGCCTGTGGCTGCTTAGCTACATCATTTTCTGGGGCACAGTTGTGTCGATGTGTGTGTCCCCTATTAGCAGTAAGCAGGAACTCATTTCACCAATTTCCGAAGGATAGCAGGTTGAGTCAACCCACCTGGTGTTAATTCAATGGTATAGTGGCTTTAATTCAAGACCCTAGGATATTAAACCACCCACCTTAACCGTCAAGCCAATACCAGGCTTTGGTGAGGGGTGTTGCATCACAAAGTTTGTTGTTACATGGATGAACATTAAGCCGGTGGTTCCATCAGCTCGCCTTAGGTAATGGACATCAAATATCCCACAGTATAGTTTGCAAAGAGTAGGAAAGTTATCTCCAGCACCCTGATAAAATTCCAACTTCCTTTCACCTTCAGTCGGATCGTGAAAGATCCGCAAAAAGCTTCCCTGACGGACTTCGTGAGAAGTTGGGAATAATTATGCTTGTTAAATAAGTAGTTTAAGATCCTAGGGTCTTGAAGGACATCTTCAAGCATAAACAAAACGATTTTGTCTTTCAAAAAGTACAATTTATATGGATTAAAGACTTGAGTTTATGCATATGAAGCAGAATTACTTAAACTAATAAAATGGTACATTCAATTTTATTAAACAGGAGCAATACAAGCTGTGAATTCTCACCGAGTCTTGTTCAGGGTTAAAAACAAATCACGTTTCAAACTTTCCTGCAGAGGAGGAGAGTCTGCAGTTTGTTTCCATCCAAGTCTAGATATGTTAACTCTTTCAGACCATGAAATGCCGTGGGTAGGAAGTCTCAAACAAGGTCAATCAACATGTCATGTTTCAAATGAGAAGTTAATCGTTTTACTCAAAATACATCGATAATGATAATCAGGAAACCCAGTAATTCCAATGTCAAAAGGAAATGTGGCTTGATGTTGAGTTTGAATTGTTACCGCAATCATTCAGACCAGGACAGATCATTTTTATGGGATCAGAGTTTCAAAATCCCATAGACTGTGTTGAGTTTTCCATTGTATTCTCATATGTAAAGAGATTTTCATACAATGTTTCTGCAAAGGTACCGGTATGTCGGTTTATAAAGTTGAGAATAGTTGCACAGCTTATTGTTGAAGCATATTGATTTTATACTCGCAGGGTATACTAGCATATTGTAAGCAATAATGAACCATGCTTCCCCATTGTCTCAGGTTGCTCACCTGCATTTGTTTTTTTAATTGATAATTTCATTAATTTTTTTCATTAATTTATATTTTCATTTATGGGTGCTTTCCAGCAGTTCTCTGATTTTTAAAAAAAAAATTCAGTTGTGCTGGCTTCGATGTATTTCGACATGCAAAATGTCAGCTTTCTCGGTCACACGGAAGGTACCGAACTTTAACATCAGTCAGTCAGTGAATCAGTAAGTCAGTGGTTAGAATGAACTTTATGTATTAGATAAAATTGCATTGGATCCAGGAAAAATTGGATGTTGAAGCTCAACCAGCAAATAGAAATGTGGTCCAAAACCCAAAATATAACACCCATCTCACATTAGTATCCAGTGAAACTACACTTCGAGAGCAAACATGCTCTAACAGTGAGATAACTTTACAAGGTCACACCTTAAGACCATTTGCTGAAGGACCATGAGCTGAAGTCCATTGGCAGTGTCAACACTGACCTAATATACAATGCTATGGATTAGCCAATGGCACAGAATATTCTAGAATACGATGTGATTGAGACAGTGGAGGATAAAAGGGCAATGGAAATTTGGCTTATGTGGAACAGATAAAGATAAATTGTTTCACATGATATTAAACTATCGAAGAACATAAATAAACCATGTGGACAACTTCTGGACTCTGTGTCTATTACACATGAGAAGGTACAGCAATTTCTGGCAACTCTGATTCTGCTACGGTACTGCACCAGATGGCATCAACTCACTTGTCCTAAAAAAAACTTGCTCTGCTGCTATTGCACATCTTCAATCTGCCCTTTTCACCCTATCTTTCACCCTCAGTCATCTTCCATCTCCTTGGAAATCAGCTGCCCATCATTCCCACATTACACTAACTGGAGAGTTCATAGAACATGTTACACCGTGCAGTGTTCAGGTATATACTTAAATATAAATATAATTATGATAATATTGATCGTTTAAAAAAATTGGGAAGTTTAACACCATTGAAGTAGTCTAATACACCACCTTATTTAACATGTCCAAGTGCTGCTAAATGAAAGGTTTTTGAAAGTGCAAAGAAGGTGATTTGTGTTATACATTGCTCAAGTATATAATTCAATTTAAAAATAAATGAAGATTGTAAAAGTCGTACAAATAAATTAATTCTGGGTTTTACCCAGTGGACGCGGTGTCGACTACACCACCTCATCGAACATGTTACATTAGTTATTTGTGCCAATTGTTCTTGTCATTTATGACTTCCTTAAAACAGTAAGTTTCCTGTTTGGGATTTGATTTTAAGTTTTCTTGGACTGCCAGACAGGCAGACAGAGTTTAAAGAATGATCTCACTCCTCTCTGCGCATGCGTGATCAGGACAAATTCACAGAAAAAGTACTGTGAAATGACAGGTTTGTTTTCTTATTTGTGTTGAAAATACAACATTCAATTTAAATAAGTTGTTCCTTGATCATAAATTGGCGTTTGAAGACAGGCGGACGGACATGAACCAATTGCTGAGCCCCGCTTTTCGCTTTACTTGAGCAGGGTAAAAATGGTCAAAAACCAATCCCCTTAACTACAGAACTATGAGTTTCCTTCCAATCATCAGCAAGGTCATGGAATCAATCAATCATCGCACTTGACAAATCATTCCTTTTCTCCAATGGCCTCATCTCAGACCATCAATTCGGATTCAGACCTTGTCACTCCACCTTGGAAATGCTGCTTCTACTCACCCAACAATGAATGGAGGTTCTCAATGTCAGACATGAGATCAGCGCAGTCTTTCAAAACATATCTCGAGCCTTCGATATGATATGGCATCCCATCTTTCTCTCAAAACTCTTCCCATGGCATCCAAGACTGACTCCATAAATGGCTTACTGACTTCCTCTACTCTCTTGGCCAGTATGTAGCTCTCAAGTGAATCTTTTAATCTCCTCTCACTGTTAAATGCTGGAGAGCACCAAGGCAGTGTTATGGGCCCAGACCTATTCCTCATCTTAATCAACGATCGATCTGACTCTGGAAAATCCCCTTTATCTATTTCCTTATGTCTCCAGGCTCCTCACTCTCTTGAGAACTTGACAAAATCACGAGCTGGTCGAACACTTGGAACATGTCTTTCAATCCTGATAAATCTCACACTCTCACTCTCTCCGAAAGATGGTCTGGCAACCCCTCAAATCCCCCCTCCCCCTCTGCAAGCCCATCATCCAATTTTCCAGTTTTTTCTTCCTCAGAGTTTGCTTCTGTATCTATCTTGTCCACCCTATGCATCCTCCCCTACCCCTCATTCCTCCCCTCATCCCTTGTTTGTCCAATTTTCCCTCTATTTTGTCCTTCAACTCTGCTGTTGGTCTTTCCCTCCTTTTTCTGCTGTTTCTTTTGTTCTGTGGCATCTTGATCTGCTCTGTGCTCATGGTCTTCCATGAGCCTTGACTTTGTATATAATAAAGAACCCAACAAGTGGAGGTACATTCAAAGTTCACTGCCCCCATGCTAAATTAAGAAATCCTCGAGTGCGCAACACTGCCGGGGTGCCTTCGGTGCCTGGCAATGCCACAATGCAGCAAGAACATGGAGGTGGAATTGGGAGGGAGCGGTGTACAATAGTTTATTAATTGCATAATTAAAATAAATAAATAAGCATCGTAAAATAGTTAATTTATAAATTAATTGGCCAATAGCATCCCAAAACCTCCACCGTTTCATCCAAATCTGTAACTTTTTACCTTCGCATTCTGCGAAAGGTTATGTTTTGGTCAGCGTGTATTTATTTATTTTTTTATTTATTTATTTGTCATCTTGTGATTCGTATAACTCAAAAAGTATTAAACCGAATTGCATGAAATTTGGTGGGATGATTGGTTATTAGCCAGGAAGCATTCGATTAGATTTTGGGATCGTTCGGGTCAAAGGTCAAGGTCACGAAAAGGTCAAAATCGTCTTTTTACGATAACACGGTCAATTTTTATTCAATTCGCATGCAACTAACGCCAAAATGTTCAGAATTCAACGCCTCATCTTGTGATATGCAATATGACACAATGACGCCCATACTCTTGTTTATGAACAGGTTTTGCAAATTAACTCTATGGTCAAGGTCAAGGTCACTCAAGGTCAAAATATACTTGTAGGCATAACTTCAGATCTAATAGAGCTATTGACATGAAACCAACGTTAAAATGTTCCGTGAAATAAGAGCTTTCAGGATGGTAGTCCGCGATTGGTAGTGACGTCATTGGAAGTGCGTCAAAATGATGTCACAAGATGACGTCATTTTTAAACTTTCGATTTTTTTCAGTGTTTATCATTCCATTTTGTTGGACTGCCCTCAATGACGTCTAACACCAAATTTGACATCCATCGGACTGATGGTTGTGATGTCATGGACGTTTTTAAATGACGTTTTTCAAATGTGCCCAGAAAAAAGTAGCGGTGGCGAAGGTATGCGCTCTACCGAGTGCCCGTTCTAGTTGAAAATGAAGTGATTCATCGAAAAATGAACAATTTAATTGATTAATTGATTAATGAATAAATAAAAAATACCCCTTATAGCCAAATTACTTGTTCATTATCGTGTCCAAATATCAGCTTCCTAGCTCAAAAGGTGCCCGAGATATTACCCAGATGAGAAAGAAAACAAGCTCAAATGAGCTAAGATCCTCGTCCTCTTAATGATGACGTCATAAATCGAATATGACGTCATTGTGATGTGTCAGATTTGCGTTAAATTATCTGTGCTAATGCCTGGCTTGATTCCCACAAACAAAATTCAAACAGCTTGCCTAGTTTCGGAGATAATGGTGTAGGCGATTTCCATTAGCGGCGATATTATGACGTCAACTTTTTTTCTAGGAAGAATTTCCAAAATCGGAGATGGTTACTGCCTGCGCGTGGGCTTTTTTTTTTTTTTTTTTTTTTTTTTTTGTATACCTTGGTCGAGGCTCGTATGAGAGCTAACACACAACTCACAGCAAGGAGGCATGAGACAAGAGGGGCGGGAGTGGAAGGGACAAAACATTGGGGAACAGACACAGGTGAACTGTGGAAGGGAGAGGGATGGGGATGGGACGGGGAACATGGCGAGGGGAAGATGGACATGAAAGGGACTTTCAGGAAGGAAAGCAGGAGAATTGAAGGAAGTGGGCTTGGGTGGATTATCGGGGGTAGAAAAGATCGAGGATTTGGATGGGGGAAGATAAGAGGTGGTGGTGAACAGCTGTTTTGAAAGCCTGAAGGGAAGAATGGGAAAGAATAGAGTGAGGAAGTTTATTCCAAAGGCGGGAAAAAAGAGGAATGAAAGAGTGAAGATGAGCAGTGATTCGTGATTTTGGTAGTTTTACCAGAAGGGGGTTGTTGGCGGACCTTGAGCGCCCTGTGGAAATGTGGTTGGGACAAATCGCAGAGAGAGCAGGGGGGGCAAGGCTGGAGAGGAGTCGGTAGAAGACAGAAAGACCACCGACCAACCTGCGGTGATTGAGTGAGAGGCCCAAAGACTCAGCTTCATTGCGGGAGATGCCAATGATCTTAAAAGCCCTGGTTTCGACAGCGTGAAGTCGAGAAAGGTGGGAGGCAGGAGCACCAGCCCAGAGGGGAGAGCAGTACTCCATCAGGCTGCGGACAAAAGCTTTGTAAGTGGTCAGGAGCTCAAGAGGGCCGAGGAAGGACTTTGCACGACGGAGGATTCCCAGTCGGCGACTGGCTTTTGAGGCAAGGTTGGAAATGTGACTTTCCCAGGAAAGGTCATGGCAGATAGTGAGACCCAGAAGCTTGAAAGAAAAGACTTCTTCCAGAGGATTGTTGAGAAAGTGGATGGGGGGGTTTTGTAAACGGTCCTTTCGAAGAGACATAGTGAGAGTGTGAGATTTGTCCTGATTGAAAGACATGTTCCACGTGTTGGACCAGTTTGTGATTTTATCCAGATCTGCAGTGAGTGAAGAAGCTGCTGCTTGCCGGGCTGAGGGATGACAGATGTTACGGCAGAGGGTTGAGTCATCGGCAAAGAGAAATAGAGGATTTTCCAGAGAGTCCGAGAGATCATTGATGAAAACCAGAAAAAGAACAGGGCCCAGAACGCTACCTTGAGGAACTCCAGCCTGCACAGGAAGAGGGGATGAAAGAACTCCATTTAGGGCCACACGGCTTTCTGCATATACATGGCAAGTTTCATAAAGATCCGATGAAAACTCTGGGTTGTGAAACAAAAAATGTCAAAAAATAGGAATGACGTCTTAAGAATTGATATGACATCATAGTGATGTTTCATATGTGCGCTAATTCATCTCTGCTAATGCCCTGTTCGATTTCTGCAAACAGAATTCAAAAAGTTTGCCTAGTTTCAGAGATAATTTTTTCGGCGATTTCCATTAGCGGAGATATTTTGACGTCAAAACTTTTTTTCTCGGAGGAGTTTTCAAAATCGGAGATGGTTACTGTCTGCGCAGGGTATTTTTACATATATATGCCAAGTTTCAGAAAGTTATGATGAAAACTGTAGGCTGTGAAACAAAAAAGTCCACAACAAGAAGATGAAGAACAACAACATGAGTAAGACTTAGAGATCCTCCACGAGGATCCAATAAATAAGCCTTTGTCCATTTATTCATTCCCAAAGAAGCTTTGTAAAGCTCCGTGAAAGATCCCAAAAGCTCCTAAGAACTCCCAAAGGCTCCGTGAAACTGTAAAGGAATGATGTTGTTTTGTGACAACAACACCTCGGTGTGTTACAGTTCCACTATAAATCAAATCAAACAAATCAAACAAACATGAAACAACCTCAAATGGCGTCGAAATACGTTATGCAAATGGCACGAATGTAGGTGACGTGCAATACGTTTCCATGAAAACGCGTACAAAACACATTCCAATCTTTCTTACTGCATGAAGTCTGCATGACAATTAGCTACATGGAGAGATAAACTGACCACTTTAATCCTCCTTAACGAGTAGCACTTGTATGTAGATAAAACGTGGAATGGGCCTGGTCACACTGATTGCCTTGTGGCTCGATATGAACCTCACAACACAGTATAAGCTTTACAACACAATATAAGCTTCGCAGATATGAACCTAGCAATGCAGTATAAGCTCCACAACACGATGTAAGCTTCGCAGAGTGCCTACGCTTTTGGCTTCCCAGAATGCATCTGAATCCGTTCTGAGCTGCACCCAGAAGCTTCGCTCCAAGCTCCGCTCAGAACATCTGCTCAGAAAATTAATGAATATTGTAAATCATTACTAACTGACAAATGTCATGACTGACATTACAGTAAGACTGAGGAAGTTGTTTCCACAGGCAAGAAAAAAGAGGAACAAATGAGTGGAGGTGAGCAGAACAGTTTAAATTTGGGTGTGGGCTAGGGAGCGGATAAGATGTAGCACAGAAAGGGCAGGGTGCAAGACCTGAAAGGAGGTGGTAGAGGACAGAGAGACAACTAACCTGTCCACGATGGCAAAGTGATTCGCCTGTAGGCCCAGTTTCATTGCGGGCGATTCCAAATAGCTTGAAGGCCTTTGTTTCCACGGCGTCAAGCTGAGCAAGGTGTAAGGCATGGCTGCCAGCCCTGAGGGTGAGCAGTATTGCAACAAGCTGCTGAAACTCCTATGACCAGTTCTTCCTTGGCACACTTGACCCATTATCCATCTTGTCGGTGGATCAGGGGTTAGGTGTGCCAAGGAAGAATTTTGCATGATGGGAGATGCCCAGTTGGAGACTGGCTTTGGAGGACAACATAGAAGTGTGATTTGAAATGTAGTTTGCCCAAGAAAGATCATGGCTGATAGTAAGGCCCAAGAGTTTGAGTGACTCAACTTCTTCAAGAGGGTTGTTAAGAAACTAGAGAGGAGTGTTTGCCATATTGTCCTTTCGGAGAGAGACAGTGAATGTGTGGGATTTCTCAAGATCGTAAGGAATATTCCAAGTGTTTTACCATCTTGCGATTTAATTAATGTCTGAAGAGAGGGAAGAGGCCAATGCCTGCTTCTCTGAAGGATGAGTAATGTCATGGCTGAGAGTCGTCATCAGCAAATAGAAAAGAGTATTTTTCTAGAGTCAGAGAGATCACTGATGAAGATTAGTAATAATATGGGGCAGTCCCGTATATGTAGAGAGAGAGTCTGGCCAACTCACTAGCAGGTGCCATCTTGCCTATCATGTGAGCGTGAGCAGTGAGCACGTACTAGTAGTGTGAGGTATGCGCCGATCAACACAGGCACTCTAAATAACTCATTGTTCAAAAAGTATGCCATCGACAGCTTTTTAATTTACTGAGTTCATAAATTGAGACATTCCTTGGAATCTGAGATTAACATGAAGGCTATAATATCGAGCGGTTGGCTGTTTGTACAATTTGATCCTGGTTGGATTACAAATTTTAGCAATGCCCAGCGATAGCATGAACTGCTATTGTTCTTAAGTTCGTATTGTTTCTATCGAGCTTAGCTCTGTAATAGGATTACAAAGAGGCACAAATCTGTCTTAGAATGGGTAATGCACAGTCTGTAATTTGATAATGGACCACTCCAGAGATTCACACAGCGATTGAACTAGAACCAGTAATCCGGAGTGGTTTTCTGTGGAATTCACTGTTCCAAATGGATCGACCAACGATGATGTAAGCCCATAGACTCGGTTCAGTCACTGGTACCCAGACTTCCCTGGGAAGTGACGGCACTTCCATCAAGCTCAGTGGCTGTGTTTGTCTCATCTAACACTTGGCGTGTTGTGTCATGTACACCACTATAATCAATATTATATTGAACGAGACGGGATGGAGTACAAACAGGAAACTTCAAGCGCAATGAAAGAAAGAGACAATGAATGATCAGAAGATTTGAGCCAAATACATTGTATTCACCTCGCAAAAGTTGGAGCTGTGTAGGCATATGACTGGTTTACCGTAGTTGGTTTCGACGATATCAAGTCGTGATACAACATTAAAATTGATCATGAAACATGAAACAATGATGCAAGCAAGCCTTAATTTCAAAAATATCGAAAAAAACCTTTTGCATTAATTATTTCAATTTTGAGACGAACAATCGCATTGCCATAAATTTGCTGCCGAGTTCTTCCTTTGTGCCATCTCTTTCATGCTTTTCGATTGTGTTAAAGTCATCGAGCAAAAATATAGGCGGACAGTGAAAAATTTTGTGAGCAGTTTAATTTTGAAATTATGGCAAATGGGGATACTGAGGTCCGAAAGTAGATCGCTGACTTGTGTGACTATGGTAGTTGAACGGAGCAGCCCCATGCTGCACAGCATACCATAATTCCACCAAAATCGAGCAAAATCTTGTATAAAATGCCACTTCTGTATGAACGCAAACCCAGAAGTAACTTGCTTGGTTGGCAAAATGGCTCCATGGAGTCCATGTGATACGGATTGACCAATCTCACAGCCGGATTGCTCTGTTCGAGCAGAACAATCAATGGCCAGACTCCATATATATATGTATATATATATATATATATATATATATATATATATATATATATATATATATATATATATATATATATATATATATATATGGGGCCTAGAACCCTGCGTTAAGGAACTCCAGCTTTGATGCGGTGAGGAGATGAAAAGATTCCGTTGATAAATTCTCATCCTTAAACTCGTTCTTTTGTCTTCTACAGTTTTATTAAATTATTTTTCTGTACATTGCTTTGAGATGTTGAAAAGCACTTGAATTTCATTTATCCAATCAATCAAATCAGTTTATGGATATCATTAAACATATATAATTTATTAATACGCATGCAACGAGCTCAGCCACTTTAAGGGTAAGGCCTCTCGGGCCTGAGTGCTTGCATTTTTGAACCTTTTAATTTACACTTGTTAAATAACTCCAAGGAGGGAAACATTTTCCTCTCCTTTTTAGCTCGCCTGTTCTAAGAACAGAGAGCGATAGCGATACCCCCCGGCGTGAGTGTCAGCGTGAAAATGTTGAAGTTTTTGGTGCAAGTTATTTCCTTTCTAATGTTTTTATCTACCACACATTTTTTACTATTTTTTACTGATTACAATATACAAATACATACATATATTGCTTTAAAATTATTTGGATCAGACTTCACTGCAATGCTTTATAAAAAATATTATTAGACTAGTCTTTTAAAAACGACAAATGTATAAACAGGCGAGCATTGGGTGGCTTTGACACCAACTCTGGTTATCCTTTAATGTGATATGTACTTTCACAATATTGAGAAATCCCAACCAATTCATGGTAATGAATGACTCTGTGTGGAAGTTTAAACATGAAACATAAGGTGAAAATTAAAGGTTTTGGTTCAAGTCTGAGCTTTAGTGGAAACTTTCCACAGCTGGTTGCTACGCAGGTACAAAGTTTTCAGTTCAGTCAGTTTGTCAAACACTCCATGTGGTAGGCTCTGCAGCTTGTTTTCACTCAGGGTCAGAGGTTTATAAATGTTATTACTGCATTAGTCACATATTTATATGCAATCTAATTGGTTATTTTTTAAACAGTGATCTCAGGCTCATGGAGGTGCTCGTACATAAATTAATCACATGTAGGAAAAGGACAGTTGGAGTCAATGAGAAACACCCATGGCCAGAGAAGTGGGTGGTTGGGTGGATGGGGAGGGGGTTGGGGGGATGGGGGGGGCTATATTACATACTGTATTGACATCGCAGGGCCTTTTTGCCTGAATTATACATTTTCACACTAATTTAGCAAATGATGCTTTCAACTTGGCCATGCAATTATCCTGATTATTATTGTTATTAATAATTGAATGTTTGTTAGTACAAAATTTGAAAATAGCAGAAAAATGAACAAACACACTGCCAAAGCTTTTCATCTTGCAGCTTGTCAGGACACGTGCTAGAATACAGGATATGCAGACACAAAATGAAACAATTTATTTATTCAGACAATTGGGAATTGGTTCTTTGGACTGTTACTGACACTAACGTACCCATCACGGCGTTGAGGCACTGAGGGAACCTGTAATCTCCCATTTTTCCATGGATCCAGGTCGGAACAAATGCAGTGTTTGCACGTACTCTTTTTGTTTGGAAAGAACAGGAGTTTGTGTGTATATAACGTGGCTTCAAGAACACGTAAATGCGCTTCAGTACGAGTATGTGCCACAATCTGGAGCCGTTCAATGTGATAGTCCTGGGCACATTCGGGATTGTTCAGGAGGTGCTGACCAATGGCAGACTCACTTTAAGCAGGCATTCTTGTTGGGATCTTACATGTACGGTATGGTTGTGTATGACCAGTCTCCAAGTTGTTTCGGATTGTCAATGGAATGTGCTGCTTGATCCAATCCTTCAGTCTGAGTGATGTGCGACCTCCGTACCAGATATGCAGACACAAAATAAAGCGGTCTGAGGACACTATATTTGGACCAGAAAAGTGTCTGGTTTATCTTAAGCTGCCATGGAGAGGTAGAATCCCTCAAGAGTTTAAACAACAGGTAAAACGGTCATTTTCACAATGTTGCAACAAGTGATTATTTTTTTTACAACCCACAAATTGCTCCCCTCAGTCCAGAAAGATGTGCTCCCGACCACAAAACTGAACAATGTTATTTCCAAATTTCAGTGCCAGTGTGATGCCAAGTACGTAGGTCGCACATCACTCAGACTGGAGGATGGGATCAAGCAGCACATTCCATTGACAATCCGAAACAACTTGGAGACTGGTCATACATAACCATACCGTACATGTAAGAACCCAACAAGAATGCCTGCTCAAAGTGAGTCTGCCATTGGTTAGCACGTCCTGAACAATCCCGAATGTTCCCAGGACTATCACGCTGAACGGTTCCAGATTGTGGCACATATTCGTACTGAAGCGCATTTATGTGTTCTTGAAGCCATGTTATATACACACGAGCTCCAGTTCTTTGCAAACAAAAAGAGTATGTGCAAACACTGCATCTGTTCTGACCTGGATCCAGAGAAAAATGGGAGGTCACAGGTTCCCTCAGTGCCTCAAGGCCATGATGTGCATGTTGCTGTAAGTAACAGTCCAAAGAACCAATCACCAATGGTCTGAACAAATAAATTGCTTCATTTTGTGTCTGCATTTCCGTTATTCTTGCCTGTCTCCTGACGAGCTGCAAGACGAAAAGCTTCGACAAAGTCTGTTCTTTTTTCTGCTATTCTCAAATATTATTATTACCTTTATAATTGTTAATACTATAATTAACATTATTATTAAATTATCATTATTATATGATTATTATTATTATTACACCATTATAATTGAATGGAATTGATTAATTTGTGGTGCATTGGTTTCTGTTAAAGCACAGCTCAGAATGAACGATAGTTCAAATTTCACCAGCGCGTGTCAACCGTTATACCAAGAAATGTCACATACATGCACAGAGATGGGGGCTTGTAACTGCTTCTTTTAATAGAACGGTGACTGCGAAGACAGAACAAACAAACCACTGGTTGTTTGTCAAGCCGCAATCACAATCAAGAACAGAAAAAAAGAGCAATTCACATTGAAAAAGAATGGTTAACATTACATCATGAGAACCGTTATGAATGTCAAAATGCAGAGATCCCCAATCGCACAGACAGTGACTTCCACTGTCTTGGCCATGACGAAGTAAAATCTTGCATTTCATACATAACATGTGAAAACGGCTCGCATGAATTAGACTTGGACTGAAGACAGTTTAATGCACTTATACAATCAATAAATTTGTTGCACGGTATACCCCCCCCCCCTATTCTATAGCTTGAAAAATGCTTTTGAATTCACTGAGAACATAAATATAACGGCTATCAGATGTGATGTTGTAAGAGCCCACTGCCTCATCTCCCACTTCAGTTACCTACATGAGCCCACTGCCTCACACGGCCCATACCAGCTCATGTCCTCTTTTGAGGACTTACCCATTGCCCCTCGTGTGGTCTGTGGTTCCCCACCCTACCTTGGTTTGATGTTTCTTTTTGGGGCAATGAGTTATTATATGTGCAAATATAACAGAAATATTAATGAATGGAACAAACATCTTTTTCCTGCACTTCGTTCCATGTGCGTTCCCTTTCTCCTTGTTTTCCTGCCTGTTGGGAGAGACGACAGCTGGTTTCTGTACAGACGAAGCTCTGCCAAGTTAACGAGCTGATCAAAGACACCTATTGGGAGAGACTGCAGGTTTGATTCATCAACAGTGGTACAATTATCTGAATATTAATGATCGATAAATGAGTGAGAATAAAAATGCAGGCGAAAATGTCAGGACCCTGGGGTATATGTTTGTTGCAGTGCATGTCTTCTTACCTCATCAATTTTATTATCTTGCCAAAACGAAGTTTTTGCAAGATCTGTTACTTGGTAAGTTTTTTTTTTTTGTTTGTTTGTTTGTCTGTAATCATTGGATTTTTCACCTTTATATCACTCTGTAGAGCACAATTCTCATCGGAAACTCTTGTGGGTACACATACCATCGTATTATTACAATACCCTTCAGCACACATGAAGGTCAAGGTCACTTTGCGGTAAATCATGGAGGTCGACGAAACCCTTATTTTTTGAGTAATTTTAATCGAATCATCTCCAAACTTTATGGGAATGTAGTTCATGGTCTGGCGCTCAGCTGATTAGTTTTTGGTGGCGATTGGCCTTGACCTTCATGGTTAGTGCCTAAGGTCAAACATATTTGACCCCAAGGTCAAATTTTCAAGTTTTAGGAACCATATTGTGTAGTACCTCAAATTGAACACCTCGATGAGTGCTTTCTCGATATGTCAAGCTTGAGACTTGGTGACGTTATGAGGCAAACGCATATTTTTCATGGTTACTCTGTAGAACGATTCTCATCGGAATCTCTCGTCGGCAGATATTCCTCAAGGAGTCACTCCTGGTGGATAGCAGCTCTGTTCACCTCAGTGTGACCTTAAAGAAGTCACACGTGGTCACCTTTTGGCAAGATACGGGTCACCCTGCGGGTGACATTGGTTTGTTTTTATTGTTCATTGGATTTAAAGATGTCAACCAGTCATCTTGAAGAGAAAGTGGAGGGTTAATTCTTCTTTTTTTAACCTCTGCCCATTCCCCAAAATTCTTCAATCATTCCACTTGCTCGGCTTTTCCATCAGATCAAATTATAATGGTTCTGGGTAGGTTTGACTCTGTCGTGGCCTTGGTCTTGATCCTTGATTGTGGACTCAAAGCTTGAGAGAAATGTTAAACAATAGGATCCATTTTAAGATTATTTAAGTCGCAAAATGCAATGATGGACCGCTCATTGCTTTTCATGTATCAAGACTTTTCTCATAGATTTAACAGGTTTTCAACATTATGGAGGACCTGTCAACACTGGAGATTTCTGTCGTTTTGCAGCCCCATCTAGCTTTGATGGATTAAATTGCATTTGAAGATCTAAAGACAATAAACAGACAAAAATAGCAACACAATACATGCTTACATAGAAAGAATTGGAATGTTTCCCCCACTCTCAACCCTCGGGACTATTAACTTTTTTGTACCACCAAAAACCAATGCCCCGTGATTACAATGACCAGTTCTTAACTCATTCAGTCCAGCATTTTAGGAATGCATAGTAGATTGCACACACTCACCCGGACTTCTCCCACTCCTCTCCCTCTCTCCAACCTCTCTTCCTCTCTCCCACCCCTCTACCTCTCTCTCCCAGCCCCTTTCCCTCTCTCCCACCCCGTTTCCCTCTCTCCCACCGCTCTCTCTCTCTCCCACTCCTCTCCCTCTCTCCCACTCATCCCTTTCTCTCTCCCACCTCTCTCCCA
>NC_140962.1:35648889-35651389 GCF_056783735.1 Eptatretus burgeri
TCTCTCTCTCTGCCTCTGTCTCTCTCTCTCCCCCATCACCTTTTTCAGCACATCCGTACACACTTTGCAATGCAAAACATTACACAACAAAACCCATATCATTACAAATCCAGCAGCCACCAGCATAAAGTGGTGCGAACCTGGGAAGCAAACCTCAACAGCGATAAGTGTCTGAACAAATCACCACATATGAGCTGATTTGGCCATCGACCCTGCTGCGGGACCATAGGCTTGACCAATGAGAACCGCAAGCAACAAGAGCGCACCAATCAGAAAGCTGCACAAAGAGCTGCCAGTCCCTGGACCACTCCACTACCATTGGCTTGATTCGGATGGAGAATTCCAGGACCAGGCTGGTATGCTCCAGAGAACATCCAAGAGACAAGCCACACCCTTGTGAGCAAGCCAGTTACGAGAGCAAGTCACTGTGGGAAGAGACCCTCATCTTGAACGGTGTCTCCACCTGGGTAACTCTTGATTCGAACCCCGTGTTGAAAAGATCATGGACGAGTAAAAGCGGATAAGATCATGGATGCCAGCATGGGAGAGAGAGATCATGGACGTCCATGTTGATAAGATCATGGACAAGACTCCATCACTCACATACACTGCACTACCCTTGTAACAGTTTCGACCTGTCATCCTTCTGAGGTTGGCAAAATGAGTACCAGCTCGCTGGTAACAGGGGCACTGCATCAGCAGCACAGTTGCACCCCCAGCCAATGATGCTACTCATAACCTTGTGCTGCACATGAAGGAAGAGGAGGAGGAGGTAAATATTTTTGTATCAATGGCTCAACTGACGTTGAGCTCATCTTGGCAGGAGGTTAAAATCCTGCAATGTATCAACTGGTTTTAGCTCCTGTGGAGATGTTCAGAATTATGGCAGATAATATGCGTGCGGATTATGAGGAGATTAGAGCCTGGTGTTGGCGCAGTGGTTAGGGTGGCTGCTTGGGATCCTAGGGTCCTGAGTTCAAGCCCCGTTGGCCCACTGAATTAATACACCAGGGGGTTGACTCAGCCTGTCATCCTTCCGAGGTCGGCGAAATGAGTACCAGTATACTGGGCCGGTGTATACCCTGGTTAAAATAGGTGTACCATATCCCTGTGTCGTAAGAGGCGACCAGGGTTGCGTCAGGAAGGGCATCCGGCGTAAAACATGTGCCAAATCACGATGCGGATCATACGGATGATCCGCTGTGGCGACCCCTAACGGGAGCAGCCGAAAGAAGAAGAAGAAGAAGAGATTATGAGGAGAAACACAAGAACCTGAAAGCTTTTGTTGAAACCAACGGGTATATTCCCAAACCATAAACAAGGGAAGATTGACTGACAGAAGGATATGGTGGCGGGTAGTGGTTGGGAAGAAAGAGGGACATGGAATCGAAAATAAATAATTATATACGATGTGAATAAAACCAATGATGCCGCACACCAGATATAATCACAGGAAAGGGACAAAACCGGGGGACTCAGTGGTCGCGGTGGAAGCTTGGGCACGGGGCAGCCATGAGCAGGTGATGATGAGGACGACAGGCAAGATGATGAGCAGGCAACAGGCAGATTAAATGGGCAGATGCAGGTAGGCAGGGCAGCCTCCTCAGAACTCGCTCTCCCTCAGCACTCATTCTCCTCCGTCACTGTTTTCTCAGCACTCGGCTCTCTTCATCGTGTTCCCTCTTCCTCCGAACTCGCATGTTCCCCCTTGTCAACTCCTCCCTTCTCTCCCCAGGCAATGTTCCATCCCTGCAGGCGTTCACAGCTCTGCCCCTCTCTTTCTCTCTTTCTCTCTTGCCAAGTCTCCCAGCGCCACTGGTAAATGTTTACATTGGGGTTTATACACACAATTTCCTGAACCTTCCTAACTAATTAACATGCACCACACCCTGTATGGTGCACATTCAAACAAAACATTCCTTCAGCTGACATGTCCCTACTATTTACATCAATATGGGCTAACTACTCGTACACGGACCATGCTACTCTATCCATTTCTATCTGGTCTATGCTAATATCAACCCCCACCCCCCGCAAATGTAACAATATGCACAGGGATAGCTGAACCACTTAAAGGCGAAAGCCTCAGACCCAAATGCTTGCATTTGAGATTAAATCGCAAAGTCCACGGTGGTTATGTGAACCTTCGCACTTACACTTGATGAATAACTCCAAGAGCAACATATTTCTCTCCTTTTTGTCACTCAATGTTGTACGTACACTATATTGAGAAATCACAACCATATCATGCTAATGACTCCATGTAGTCATTAACAGAAGCATGGTTAAGCAGATTAAGAAAGAGGTTCACTTCTGTTTGTCCGTCTGTCCATTTACAAACGTTGGTTTATGATCAAGGAACAACTTAATTTCAATTGAATGTTATATTTTGAACACAAATCAGCCTGGTGTTGGCGCAGTGGTTAGGGCAGCGGCTTGGGATCCAAAAGGTCCTGAGTTCAAGCCCCATTGGGCCACTGAATTAATACACCAGGGGGTT
>NC_140962.1:35658889-35687517 GCF_056783735.1 Eptatretus burgeri
CTTTCACTTCATGAGTGTCCTGAAAGGCTTCCGTGATGCAGGCAAGCCACCATTTTCCATCATAGTGCACTGTGACATAACCTGAGAGTTTCCCGTTAAAAGTTGGTGTAGATTTTGAAATAGCTGACTCGATACGGTGTTCCTCGCTAAGGCTGAATTTGCGTACTTGAAGAACAGTTTCAGAAATAGGGATGAAAGCATGAAGTTTTTGAGTTCCAGCTATGGTTTTGGCCGTTTTTAACCTTTCTTCCAGATTTCGTTCTTCCTCGTCATACGCCTCTTGGGTCCCGTAATCGAACTTCATTGCATTCAAACCATTTTCAGCAAAGGCGAAAAGATCTTTTGGAGAAATAATTTGACTGTCGTAAGGTCTATGCAGGCTCTCACGTGTTGCTTCTCGTCTGACTGTACGTCCCACGCCATCTGAAGGGCCCTTGTCATGATTTGTGGCAAAAAATGCAATTCTGCGTCAATACCATACTCTGATTTGTGACGACATAGGTTTATGAAGGCTTTGCAATTCTTATATTGGCCAGCGCAACCGTCTGAGAAATAGTAAAGTTTCTTTACATTTCCAAAAGTAGATTTCAATTGTTCAATGAGCATTCTTTGGAAGAGGTGGACTGACAGAACATTGTGAGTATTGCATTCTGACATATTCGTGAACGAATCGTGGTTTAATTTGCCATCGTCCGATTTGAAATAGTAAACCCAGGGGTGAATTGTCGCTTGAGAGCAGTTCCAATGGAATCCTTGGGCCGCATCCTGTACGACAAACGAATAGTTCTCTGAGAAGTCTCCAATGACAAATTCTCCTCCACCGATTTCGTCTTTCTTATTTTTCAGAAACTGAGATTGGGCCTTGGCAATGAAGTCGTGTCTCACGAACATCACCGTACGTTCACAGAATTGATTAATGAATTCTTCCAAAGGCAGGACCATGGAACTCAATTCAGATCTGTTGGTGGATGTCCACCGTTTAAACTGAATTTCATCAATATCCTCTAGTTCATAAGCACTAAATAGCTTGGTTTTGAAGTCTTCAATTGATGGGCAACTTTCACAAGTTCTGAAATAACATGCCGGTTGTGCTGGGTTACAAACTATGCGTGCTATCACATGATGATAGCTGGGAAGTTAGGCTATCTGTGGCATTTTGGAACCAAACATCATGAGTTTCACATTTTGATGTATCGTACATACACATACACTGTGTGTACTGCCTGAACCGGCCAGGACGCGCTCCGAAGGACGGAGCATGATGAACTTCGTGAATCCAACTTTCAAGCCAGGGTTCTTCTCTTTGAATTTCCGAAACAGTTCCTTGAGATTGTTTCGTACCAGGCGCTTTTGAATTTTGTCTTCCATGTTCATTCCTGACCACCACACAGTCCTTTTTCCCCGGCATTATTCGGCTGACTTCATCACTTCGGTAAAATTCAGTTACGGCGGATTTCACTTCGTCAGGCAACATTTTACCCTGTTTGGGATTTGGAGACGATAACATACCATTTTCTTTCACTAAAATTTTGGCTTGCACAGCCATTCTTTGGGAGCAACTGAATTCACTCATCATCCCTCTGATGCTCATATTCCGAGCAAATATTGTCAGTATACGTATTTGCTCTGAATGGCTCGAAACAACGTATTTTTCTTTCAGGCTTTTGATCACCTCTGGCATGGAGTTTTCATCATATTTTGACGCTGTATTTTGTGTTTTCTCCGCAGTGCTTGGCCCAGCAACTAGTTCTAAAATTTCTTTCGCACAGAATCTTCCACTTTACTTCGCTTTTCAGGAACGTACCCTGGGTTCCTTTCCGCCTTTCATTTGTCGAATGGGCTTTCGCCTATCATCGATAACGACTGGTTTAATAGGTCAACTTCTGCTTCTCGCTCAAAAACCTCCTCGTCCTAATCTGTCAAAATAGATTTTGCAATGCCTTCGATAGTACCTTCTGATGATAATTTCGAACTGGTCGAAGATTATTCTTCAATACGCTCTGGTGACAACTGAGAGAGTTTTTTTTCTGCACGAAGTACAAAGTCTGTCATCTTTTTTCACCTTTGAAGAAAATTTCATCAACATATCATTTGACACATTGCGAAGATCTTTTAGTTGTTTCGTTTTATGGCAGCTGAACGGATCGCAACAGTATTTTCGGAACTCCTTTCGATCTTCAGTCGCCATTCTTACTGCAAAATATGCAAAAACTGAGATTAGCCCACTTATAATTTCATTCGATGATGGTTATACAAAAAATATACACGTAAAAATCAATAAACACAATAGGCAGAATAATTTTTCGCAAATGATGCAAAATATATATATATATATATATATATATATATATATATATATATATATATATATATATATATATATATATATATATATATATTGTTACGGTTGTGGAAATTCACAGGACACCATATAGGTCCTTAGATCAGTTATGTCGATAAGTCTGTGTTCAGATAGATTTCCCACCGATGTTTAATGAGCAATTATTCGTGTGCAGGGCTGTGAATCTTCAGTTAGCTGTTTTTCTTTTACTATCTTTATTTTGGACCAACCGCTTCACAACAACCACCTCCACCACCAACATCGCTCTCATCAACCATCTCCACAACGACCACCATGACATCCCCTCACAACCTACGCAACAACGAATAGCAACGCCTCACCGTCATCTCCATTGCGCTGCCATCTTTGCGCCAGCGATGGTGAATTCCCCACGAACAACATCTCTGCCACCAGACGCGGGGACTCCTTCGTTGGCACCAGGGTCGATGATTTCACCCACGTCCGCTCTCTCCGAGCTTCGCGACAATTCGGATCAAAAGATCGAAAGGGGCGGAGCCAGTGGGGGGGGTGGGGTCAGAGGTGAGAGATCGGAGATCAAAAGCTCGCTTCACGGACCCAATATAAGGGCGCGCAGAGACGCCAAGCGGGCAGTTGTGTAGAGTCATGTTGGGAGCTGGGTCAGCCTGGAGTCTGCAGTCAGAGAGGAGCTGGAGAGAGCGGAGGAGATGGGAGCCTGGAGCGCAGCCTGCCGTGCCGTGCCAAACTGTGGGTCGCTGGGGAGAGGCCGGAGAGGAGTCGCCAACCAGCGGCATAACGGTCCGAAGTGATTGGGCCCCGGGACAGTCCAAACAACACTGATGAACGGACGGGCTCTTAAGAGAGCATCAATTCTGAGAGAGCAAAGGCCCGTTCGTTCCTCTGAGGCGTTGTCGACTAGGCCCGATCGACCGGGCAGCACGACGAGGCCTGGGGCGCGCCACAGTCAGGCCAGCTGCTGTGTGGACGGGAAGCCGAGGAGCACCCAGCGAGTCGCCACGAAGGCGGCAGGTAACCAACGCGGCCTCTCGGAGCTTTTTCGGTCTTCACAGCTCCGTGATCATAAAGACCCAAGAGGTCCAGTCTACCCCCTTGTCTTTCCTGGGGTTTTTCCTTGGTTTCTTTGAATGAACGTTGTGGCGCCAAGTCTGTTAAGTAGACCTGTTGATAAGTAATTGTACATAATAAATAGACGGTTGTAGTTCTTTTTGTTACTCATGTCCTGTCCCTTACCCCCATTGCATTAATTGCATTGCTTGTATACGTGCATTGGTTGCATACATGATTGCATACGTGCATTGGTTGCATACATGACTGCATGACTGCTTACGTGTGTGTAATAAATGTCCTTGTGTAAATGTTCACCTGCTCGTTGCGTCCCCTTCCCTTAATTGAACTGCCATAATTGAGTTCAGAATATAGCTGGCTTTATAACAACCGATATAAGAATCGGGTCCAACGGGGCTTCGCGATAATACGCCGCTCGGTTATCACAAAACGGAGCGAGCTGCTTAGCGGCTCGTTTCCAAGCAGGCCCCATTGAGGTACAGTCTCTCGGTAGTCTGCCCGCGCGATTAATTAGGTAAATCGACCATTCGGCGATCGGACCCTGTAGCGCGGGTAGAGTGTTGACAAGGCTGTGGTGTGATTAACGATACACCCGAAGCTGGATTTCGGTGTTGATCCGAAAGCTGCGACTAGATTGCTACGTCGGTGGGCGAGCGCGGCCGCTATTAGCTAAAACGCGGCCGCCCGTACGCCGGCGGGCGGAAATCTGTAACAATATAATAGTCCAGAGATGATGATTGTCAATTTCAGACATAAAGTCGCCTGCCAGGAGGTGACGTCATTGGAACGATGACTGCAAACGTCGCCCAATGTCGAATCAAGAATTAGTGATATGTGGACCCCGAAAAATAAAACCATCATCACACTTGAACCCATTGAGATCCCATTTTCATTTATGCTGAGGTGTTGGAGTATATGAAGGGGTATTCTCACCCGAAAAAATCGGGATCATCGGTTTGGCTTGGGGGCGGGGGGCGGGGCCCAAGGTCAAAGGGTGCCCCAAACTATAACTTTTTGAATTACTGTTTCGGAGTGATTTTACTTTCCGCGATTCGAAAGATCTCGCTTTTACAAGCATTTTGATACCAAGATCATCCATATCGGACCACTACAACCTGTGATATGGCCTCTGGAAGATTGTGGGGCAGCAGAGGGCGCCCAAATTTGGGGGGGGGGGCTAAAATGGGCATTAATCGGCCCCCAGGTCTGAAAATTGACACAATGTTTTACCGTGGATACAAACACTTGCACAAAAAAGAGTGAAATCTGAGACGATGTGTCAAAATTTCGCTGAAAAATGTGTACACTTGACATGGAACGCCCCAAAAGGCATCTCTCTCTCTTCTCTGTACGTGTTCTATGTATGGCCACGTCTTTTAAGTCCCAAACTCCAATCTCTGGTTACAAATACAAGTTTGTGTGGAGGGTAACAAAGGCTATGTAGCCGTGTGTAAGTTGTCTATGTAAATATGTACCGTGTAGCGCCACTGGTGATGGCAGAGGGTATTACAATTTACTTTTTCACCTTGGCAACGCCGAGGTGAAAGCACTCTTCGCATGGTAAATTTGTCCTCCTTCCCTTCTCGCACCCACTTCATGGCAAGCCTTCAGTCAATATTCGCTATAACTGTTCAAACATCATTGCATTGGTAAATTAATCCCCACTATTACATACCAAGGCACAGTATAAGGGGGGGCGGGGGGGCTTTAGGGGGCGGGAGAGCTCAGTGGCTCAGTGGACTGAGAAGAGGGCAGGAGAGCTCCGTGTATTTACAAGGGGGCAGGAGAACTGGCAGGGCAGGTAGGAAGGAGGGGGGGGGTGACTTTTAAAACGGTGATTTAAGGTGATGCCGCTTGGGGGTTTATATAAAACTAGAAGGTGCTCGTCTGCATCTGCTTTGGGAAGAAAAAAAAACCCATCAGGCAGTGTAAGTCCCGTTCCCACAAAGCCCATCTGCATATTCTGCTTTGGGGGGAAAACAAGCTCAAATGAGCTAAGATCCTCGTCCTCTTAATGATGACGTCATAACGAATATAATGTCATTGTGATGTATCAGGTTTGCGATAAATTATCTGTGCTAATGCCCGGCTTGATTCCCGCAAACAAAATTCAAACGGCCTAGTTTCGGAGATAATGGTATAGGCGATTTCCATTAGTGGCGATATTATGACGTCAACTTTTTTTCTAGGAAGAATTTCTAAAATCAGAGATGGTTACTGCCTGCGCGTGGGCTTTCTGCATATGCATGGCAAGTTTCACCAAGATCCGATGAAAACTCTGGGTTGTGAAACAAAAAATGTCAAAAAATAGGAATGACGTCATAAAAATTGATATGACGTCATAGTGATGTATCCTATGTGCGGTAATTCATCTCTGCTAATGCCCTGTTCGATTCCCGCAAACAGAATTCAAAAAGCTTGCCTAGTTTCGGAGATAATTTTTAAGGCGATTCCATTCGCGGAGATATTTTGACGTCATAACTTTTTTCCTAGGAGGAATTTTCAAAATCGGAGATGGTTACTGTCTGCGCAGGGTATTTTTGCATATATATGCCAAGTTTCAGGAAGTTTCGATGAAAACTTTAGGCTGTGAAACAAAAAAGTCCACAAGAAGAAGATGAAGAACAACAACGTGAGGAAGACTTAGAGATCCTCCACGAGGATCTAAAAATTAGGTGGTGCAAGGAACGAGGAAGAGGACATTGTTAATGGGATATTCATCACAGCATTTTTTTATGATGAATTGCGAATGATAGTGTGTTTCAAAAAGAGTGATGCAACTTTAATTGTTTATTTACAAAGAAACAGAAACTTCAGGAACGTGAACCAAACATTTCTTGAAAGGTTATGACATGGTGTTTTCGATCACCGATTGCCATCGCAGTCAGTCACTGCTCGAGTTAGTGAGAGCCCAAGGTCTGAAATTGGCATTTATGCAAAATCCTTTTCATTGACGTTATCGATGTGTGTGTCCCTCAGACAGGCATTGATCCTGATTCCAAAGTTCTGTCAAACTTTCATGTAGGTCTCATGTGGCACTGCCTGGAGGTAGTCTGACACCTGCTTCAGATCATCCAGTGTGGCAGGGCAGTTGGCGTAGACAGAGCCCTTAGCAGCCCCTCAGAACCGGTAGTCCAGAGGGTTCAAGTCTGGGCTATGGGGTGCCCAGTCATGATCGGTACCCAGGGCAACGAGACGGTTTCTGAAGAGCTGCCGCAGAAAAGTGATGGTGTCGCCAGCTGAATGCGGGGGTGCACCATCCTGCATAAACCAGGTCATGCTGAGCTGGTTTGGGGTGACCTTTTGGATTAGATCATTGTGGAACTTCTGGAGCATGGCCCGAGAGTGCTCATTGTTGATTGTCACCATCTTGCTGTTGTCATTCTCAAACCAGTAAGGCCCGAGCGTTCCCCATCTGGCATTGAAGGCGCAGAAGCATGTGACCTTAGGCCCTTTCAGGTACCTCTCAGTGATCTCAGATGGTTCTGCCTCTGAGAAAATGTTGTGGTTATTGATGGAACCGTTCGAGTGGAAATGGGCTTCATCACTGAACCAGATCAGGTTGATCCAGTTTGGGTACCACTCCATACTGTCACTGAGCCAATTGCACACACTAAGTCTCCTTCTCATGTTATCTTGACTCAGTTTATGCCTAATAGGGATAATGTATGGGAAAAGCTTCAGTTCCGAAGTGAGGATAGGCCACACTGATGTTGGTTTGATGCCACGCTCCCGAGAGCGCCGGCGGTGGAACTTCTTGCAACTGTCCACTGATTTTTTTTTTTGTTTTCGCCTAATTATTTTACATTTTATCAGCTACTACCAAGACTATTCGCATAAAAATTATTGAATAAAAAAATAATTAACAAGCACTTTATGAATCATGTCTCCAATGCATTAACATGCCTTAATATAAATACTGTTATTACCTTAATGACTAATGTAGGTGCAATCGTCTTTCCCTTCGGTTAGCGTACGTCCACAATGTCCTCGGGAATCAGCTTCATAGTTAAATCGCCTTCTATGTGAATAAGAACAAGTGAAGAAACCCCCCCCCCCATGGTTGAGCACAACTAGTTTCTAATCTGTCTCATTGCAGAAATGCTTCGTTTCTTAGTGGCCGTCCCAGCTGGCAATGTTAGAGCTAACTCAATGAGTTTGTAATAGTTTGGGTACCTTCTCTGAGACAATTCTTTTTGAAGTCTCTGAAGGGTAACAACAGATTCCATTCCGGTAAAAAGGTCAATTTCTGCAGCTGTTAGCTGAGGATCTATTTTGAGTGGGTCTGCATATTTATGCAAGAGTGGATGTAGATGGATACCATTTTGTGACATCTTAACAATGAGTCACATGCTTCAGCAATTTCCATTGATTATTTTGAGAATCGTCTCTCTAACTCTGCAGTTTCAGCTTCCAAAACAGGAATGTACAACTGTTGATGCCACATTTTTTTTTTGAGGTTGGGTTACAGTCATGAGTGTTTCATGTGCATTTGCTGCTTCTTCTACATGCACTCTTTGACCCAAAGTTGTTGGGACAAACAAGTCCGTAAGAGTTGCTGAGAGTTTCACTGCTCTATTTCTTTTTGGCAACTGCACTGCAATGTCATGGTCTTTACAAAATTCTGTAATTTCTTTCCACATATCATTCCAGCTTTCTTCACTTCTGAGTTTTTCAAAGTACACTTTCAGGTTATCTATGATTTAGGCAGTGTTTGCAACTGTGGTGTTGATGCTTTGAAGTCCTGTTGTGAGCAACATGAATAACTTTCAAAATGTCGTGAAAGATAATCAAGGAGGGATTGAATGAAACTCTTGTCATATGATGAAAAAGGCCATTTGGTTCCACTGAATACTTTTCGCATTGCTCACTTAGATCTCTGAGACATCGTATGATGGCGGTGTAATGTGTTTGTTTTTTTTACAAACACACTTCTCCACTTACATTCGCGATGTTTATCACTGGGCTGCACAATCTCTTTTTGCTATAGACCCAAAGCTGTCTGCATGTTGATAAACATCTGATGATTGGTTGGCTCCACAAGCACTGAATACAATTTCTCAACTACATTTTGAAAGCCCATACCACTATGACTCACTTTGCAGCACTACACAAGGACGAGGTTGAGTTTGTGTGCCACACAATGTAGGGGAGTATCTACGGAGGGTATCTGTGCACCCCCCCCACTTCTCTCCCCCCCATGACATGACTCTACCAAGCCAACTCTTTTAGCTTCCCTTTATGGTCCCATTACATATTTGAGATGTTAACAAAAAAAAATTCCAGGCACTCTGGCGATATTCAAGATGGCGTCCAAAATGGGTAAAATCATAGAATACGGAATATATAACATCTCAAAAATGTGGCAAATTGGAAAAATAATCATTGGGATTTGGTTCCTGATCATTAGTTACTAGTTTCTGATAATTGGGCTTTGTTGCCATTTTTTATAATCCAAGATGACGTCCAAAATGGCCACCGAAATATGCAAAATCATACAAAATTGTATATAACAGCCTGAAACTAAGAATAATATACAGTAAATTAATATTTGGATTCATTGTAATATATGTTCCTGATTATTAGAAACTAGTAGGCCTATGTGGTGATTTATGTTTTGTAGCCATCCATAAAATCCAAGATAGAGTTCAAAATGGTTTTAAAAATGGTAAAATCATAGTAAATATCAAATGTCAGCTTCAAATAATTATTAATCTAATAATAATAGATGGACAGAACCATGGAATATTCGTCTTGTAATTCTTATCAAGGATGTTTATTATTGTTATCGTACTTGGAATTGAAGATGGCGGACAATTTTAAATCCAGAAAACACCCACGCACACACACACACCCACACATACACACCCCGATGCACTTTGAATATTCACATACACTCAAGTATTACGGTATGTGTACTAATCTTTTTATGTGTATTTTTTTTTCTCTTTCCAGGTTAGATTAGTTAGCTTAGCGAGACCGTAGTGAGTCAAGATCAAGATCACAAGTCAAAATGTCAGACAAGCAAGAAATAGTTTAATGTAATTGTCAAAAGAAAGTTGTTGAAATGGAATGAAAACGCAAACGGGAACATTGTGTCATTCATACGTCTGGAATAAAGCGTGGATCGTTCACATATTTTTCAGACTTGACGAATCCAAATGATAGACTGGCACTTCTCAAAAATACACGGGATCGATGCTGAGCTGAACCACCAGGTTCTTCATATCGAATGACAGATATCTGTCAGGGCATTCCTGATGAGATCCAGGAGAACGAGGGCTATCACCGAGGATGTTACCTAAGATTTACCCTGAACCGAAATAGGTTAACAGCTAGTAAACCTTCTAACGATCCTGAAGCTCCTGGACCATCTTCCAGCCAATAAGGAAGGGTAAAGTGCAAGAAAGCATCAGAAAAGATCATTTTTGAACCTGATTGTATTTTCTGCAATACTGAAGGCCGAATCAATGTGAAAAGGCAGGCATCGACACAAAGGAAGGCACCTCTTCATTTGAACGTGACGGATGGCAGAAAGTGCTGCAAATAGCAGAAGAGAACAATCATGAGTGGCGAATTAAGGCGAATCCGAGGATTTTATTTGTTTTCAGCAGAGGCCCAATACCACCCAAAATGCAGAAAGCAATCAGCCAATCCTGCACATTGGAGGAGCAGAAAACTGTTGTTGTTGAACAAGGCTGTTGAGGCTGTTGTTCAACAAGCAGCATTGGAAGCTGCACATGAAGCATGCTTCAATCATGTGGCAAAGTACATAGACGAGACAACAATCATTGGATGCAAAGTAGTACAGCTATCTTCGTTGCGTCTCCTCTACATTGCAAAGCTGGAGGAGACACAATTCCCCAATCCGAACGATCGTGCTGACAGACTTAAACGCAAACTAGAAACTCATCCTGTTCTGGGTCCAAAGCTCGCCCTCACCAAAGTAGAACCAGATGACAACACCTGGGCATTTTACCTGGTCTACAGCACCGACATCACACTTGGTGAAGCAATCAGTGAAGCATATCATTGAACTTGGAGATGATGACACATCTGATGATGAACTTGGAGATGATGATGAATGTGACTACTCGAGCCTAGACTCCGATTCTGACAAAGACTGATTCTGACAAAGACTGATTCTGACACTCCTGTAGGAGTCAAACCGGATGTATTAACTGTAGTTACAGGAGATAATTTGGAGACAGTCCTCTGTGGAATGCCATAACAAAATGGCATTGTGTGAATCATCACAAGTGTTCCTTGTATAATGAAAGTTTGCTCGCATAGTTTGATAAGCGGTGGACAATCGCGATATAAAATGTCCATTTTAGTACCATTATTCTTTCATCAGATATTCAAAGGTGGAATACTATGACTTTGTACTCAACTTCAAAAATAGCAACTGAATTAGAATAACCAGATATTAGTTACTAATGATAAGAAATTTTATTTGAATGATTAATTTACAATTTTGTCACAGGTTTTGGCTGTTATATATAATTTTCTATGATTTTGCATATTTTGCCAGCCATTTTGGATGCCATGTTGGATTTAAAGAAATGGAAAATCGGAAATTCGTTACTAATGACCAGGAACCAAATCCCAATGATTATTTTTTCCAATTTGTCACATTTTTGAGATGTTATATACCATATTCTATGATGTAACCCATTTTGGACGCCATTTTGAATATCTCCAGAGTGACGGAAATTTATTTTTGTTAACATCTCAAATGTGTAATAGGACCATAAAAGAAAGTTGGATTGGTAGAGTCCTGGGAGGTGGAGGGGTGTTGCACGCATACCCTCCGTAGATACTTGACTAATGTACATACATTGCAAACGGATGGTCATCTTTCATTCGCTGCTGAACCCCAGTTACGTGTCCTGACATCACCGCAGCACCATCATAATATTGGGCAACTATCAACATGTTCTGTAATCCATTTGGCTCCAAAGCTTTCTTTTTTGCAGTATAAATGCCTTCTGCATTTCTGGAAGATGAGCGATTGACAAAGCACAGGAACCTTTATTTGATCTCGATCTTTGATTTGTACACTGCCTGTACAATTTCTTTGAGAACCACATCTGCACAGTTCTGCAGCATTTCATTTTGAAATTCAGGACTTGTGCAATTAAAATAACTCGCCGGCATTTTATTAAAAGTTCCGTCATACTTTGAAAAGAAATCACAAAATTCAAGGAAATTCCCTTTTGATTTAGATTCCTTTCCCTTATTGTGCCCACGAAACGGCAAGCCAAGCTTTGAAAGTAACTTGACAATGTCACAAACCTTTGCAAGGTAGTTCCAGTTTCTCTTAATGGTGCTTTGATGACTTTCCAAAAGCTTCAATGCTACCGATTCTGTTTCTTTACTATGTTTGAAGCTTTGCCACTTTTCCATACATTTCAAATGAACCTGGGAGATGGCATGTTTCGACAATTTTTCCACAATTTTCTTCCAATCCTGCATGCCTGTTGTGATGGATGAATGCTCAGCACGGCCTTTTTCTGAGTAGAAGTGACGGCAGGGAAAGCAGGTCACAGCACCTTGTTGAACAGCATATTCAACCCAAGGGAATTTGTTGGAGTAGAAAACTGAAAAAGAACGACCATTTTTTCCAGTTATTCTCTTTGGAAAACCAGTCAGATGTGGCTGATTAGGCCCGATACTTTTTTCTCCGAGATCTGTAACATTTCTGTTTCTCACAACATCTTCAATAGAATGCGTACTGAGAGAACCTATGCTCACTGCTTCCAAAGGTTTGAGGTCGTCTTGCTGTACTTGCATTGATACGACGTCGAGAGGCGAGCAAAGCAGTGGTGGCTGGGTTCAACCTGGGGCACTTATAATAATATCCTGTTGTGAATCATCCACAGGTAGCTCAACAGTCGCTTTCACAAAAAACTTCCTCGCGTCCATTTTAGCTTTACTTTAGATGAGGTCCATCAAATCGTTATACTTCCAAGTTAAAACTTGAATTAGAGTCCCCACACTAATGGGAAAATGACAGGATGGAGAGGGCATTATAGTCTGCAGCTAACTGTTAATCTGATTTGAAAAAAGGATGCAGACAATCACATCAATCTATGCAAATACCACGATATCTGCCGTGGTTGGAAGAAGATATCCATGCACTTGGGTTCCGTTTCGCTTTGTTACTTATGGGATATTTTTTATCTTAATTGTAAAAACAAACAAGGGAGGGTATATTGCCCCTCCCCCACATGCCCCACCCAAAATCGGCTTGTGCTCTTGGTTACTGATGCTGGCCTGCCACTGTTGCCCTTGCTCTGGTTGTGCACTGAACCCTTGTGCTCAAAATGTTTCACATTACGTTGAATGGCACAATTTGTGGGTCCATCACGTGTACTGAGGTCATATTCCTGGCAGAACCTCCGGTTGGTGTGTACATATGATTTAATCTCATCCCACAGAGCCACCATTTTTGTCTTCTGCCTCAATGTCAATAGCATAGTTGAGCTACGGAGCTAGAAATCCTCGGGAACAAATACCATGGTAACACCACCAAACCCTGAAGAGGAAAACGGTAGAGGTCAAAAAACAAAGAAATGGCAGGAAGTCAAAGTTGTATCAATATTTTTGAAACACGCTGGTATAGAATAACACACGGAGGAAGATCAAAATAAAAATTCAAAATGGAAAGCCGTTTGTATTCAGACGTCTTCTTCTTCAGATTTATTCAGGGACAGACGCACACGGAGATTGAAACAGAGCTCCAATCAGCCAATCAATTAATCAGTCTTTGTAATTGGGTACTTGATACATCATAATAAATAAGCAAAAGAGACGTGAAAAATTTTCTAAATACATTTTCTAAATAACAAGGGATGCCATTTATAGTGTCAGGAAGAAAAGTCCCAAAATATTTTTCAATTTTGCTCCTGACAATCCAGAGTTTTTAACCTCAATGCGAAGTTAACTGCATTTTCTTTGTGATGTAATACTTCGAAGTCAAACATCTTTAAACTCACAGAGAGATGAAAGTTAACATGTAAGGTCGCATTTATCTCCTCTTGCCAAAAATATAATCATTTGTCCATTTCATGTTTCATCTAAGGATGTTTTTCTAGTTTTCTTTTTACGTGGCGTTTGTCCATGGTGCAAAAATCCCTGGGGGAGAGGGAGGGGGAAATGAAGTAACTATAACCATCATCGTATGACCCTCAGTGCACCTGACAAGTTTTCTGAGATTTGATAAGTAATGACCTGATGCATCTCAGTCAGACAGACAAACTCCAATTAATTGTATATTTTATAATTATGAGGTCTTCTTGGATCCTCTTTTCCCTGTTCAAGAACATGACAAAGTTGTTTGCTATCTTCATGGAACGAGACTAAGAAGCCTTTGTTCTAATCACAGACTCTCATTAACTTTGTGTTGAAATTTTATTCGGTTTTTACTGAACATTATTGTAAATAAAGTTTGCATTATATTTTGTGAATTGTTACTGTAATTACATGACGAAGATAGATTTCCTCTTAAATATCTTTCAACCAATAATAAAGAACTGTTTTTTAGTCCAAAATATATATATCAAACTAGAAGGGCACTCGGTCGAGCGCATACCTCCGCCACACTGTGCCTGATCCACAAGAACATATAGGGTCCAATACATTTTCAAAATATCATGTCAAATATCGTTTTTGGCCTGATCTCTCAATGGTGAAGAATTACTTTAAAAATTAAATAATTATCGTATCCAGATCTGGATTCAGATCTCCACCAATATCGAATCAATTCATCCGTGTCACGAACCCAGGATGTACACCAAGTTTCGTCCGAATCCGTCCACAACTTTTTGAGATATCATGCTATATATCGGTTTAGCCCTATCTCTCAATGGTAAAGAATCACTTAAAAAATTATCATATCTAGATCTGGATCCAGATCTCCACCAAAATCTAATCAGTTTGTCCTTGTCACACACTCAACCTGTTCACAAAATTCCATCTGGATCTGTCCGCAACTTTTTGAGTCATCGTGCACACAAACAGACAAAGAAGAAAATGATGTCATGCAGAACACGACACTTGCAAAATCCACCCTCCTCTCCAAAGGTTACCATGGATACATGAAATTGTCAATTTCATTAAGATAAAACTTGACAATCTTAACCAAAGTCAATCGGATGAAAATTGATTATTTTTCAGATTGAAATAGATTATTTCAGAAGTTTGACCTTGAGTTGACCTTTGACCTTTTGACCTAAAAATATAGGTTTCCCAATTCAGCGATGGACTATGCAAATGCTGTTCAACTTTCAAATTAATCAGATCTAAATTTACGATTGTTCAGTTGAAAACTGATGATTTTAGAAGTTTGACCTTGAGTTGACCTTTAACCCTTTGATCTCAAAATTACTTGGTTTCCCAATTCAGTAATGCACTCAATAATTGCTGTTTAATTTTCAAGTCAATCAGATGAAAAATAACCGTTAGAAATTTGACCTCAAAATGACCTTTAACCTTTGACCTCAAAATCAATAGGCTTCTTAGTTGAGACTGCCTCTACAACTTGGTGATGTTTCCTGAAGATTGGTTTAAAATTGTGACCTGTAGGTCACAAACAAAAAATTCACAAACAGACAGACAGGCAGACAATAACAAAATCGACGAACCAAGATACTTCCGCCATCGTATACTTCCGCAATATACTATATAACCAAAAACCTTCGATTTTGCAAGTAACAAACAGGCAAACAGACAAAAAGGGGTGAAAACATAATCTCCTTCACCTTTGGTGGCGGAAGTAATAACACATTCACATGTATTCATAATCGTTCATAACATCGTCACATGTGACCCCACTTCCGCCAAAAGTCGAACATAACAAAATTTACATAATCCGTAGGTTGAAATGTAGAAGTTTGGCAATTACACAATACATTATATAATGAACTCCAGACTCTCCCTGTGGGTGTTTTTGACCATCTTGTGAACTTAGACAAGTTGTACCTGAACAAAAACCAGCTCAAGTTTCTCCCACTTGTACAACACACTGAACGGAGGATTTTCTCTTTTCTTATATTGCTTTTTACTGCCACAATAACTTAGTAGTTTGTGAAGTTAGTGAAGCACACTTATGTGGTCACACATCGTTTTTCCAGTTTTAAAAGAAAATTAGAGTTGGTATCAGGTAAGTTAAACTCAGAAAAGGCATATTAATAAAGGAAAATATATTGTCAAAGAAAAGTACATACCAACCAGAGAGATAATATTTTTTTATAAATTGACTCTCGAAGCAAACTCCTGATTTGAATGATCACTCATTAAGACAGCATTAATTCATGTATGTAATCTACTGATTTTATATTTACTTATATTGTAATTTTCAGGATTGTTTGCATAGAGTAAAGATCTGTGAACATCTCCCACAAGGAGAGACTGGAGCTGGTAATTATTGTTCAACCAGAGGGTTTCCAAATTTATTAGTTGGTCAAATATGCTAGCAGGGAGAGTTTTATCAAATCAATGCTGATAATAACAATAATTACTATTATTATTATGTTATTTTGAGATCAACACAAAGCAAATAATGAACAGTAAAGGCCATTTCACCAACCATGTCGATGCTGTCTCCACATCTCAGCAGCTTATGTAATGCAGGCAGGGTAGTTTGGCCATAGTACCAACACACTATGACCAGTGTTGTAGTCGAGTCCACCTGGTCCGGGTCTGAGTCCGAGTCCTTGGCATTCTGAGTCCTGTGCTGAAAGTGTATTGTAAAGTCGCAAAAGATAACGAATTTATTTGTGCTTATGTATTGTGGAAATTAAGACAATAAAATATCAAAACCGACTAACAGTGAAACTTGTTACTTGCACAAAGATTTAATTGCATATTATGATCGACTTGAAATTTGAGCAGGGTTTGCACATTGGGTCACTGAAGCCATTACTTTTGAGGTCAAAAGGTCAAGGTCACCTAAAATCGTCAATTTCTTTGTGTTTTTTTAAAGCTGTTTTTGTCATGTTTAGCATACCAAAGAAGAAGTCCAAATACAAAACGGACATAGCCGCCCTTTGCATTTTCAGATGCTTTCTCATTAGCCCATCCTCCACTCAGCAGAAACGGGGTTTTGTGTGTGTGTGTGTGTGTGTGTGTGTGTGTGTGTGTGTTTCCGTGCCGTAACTTTTTTGCCATTTGAGCTTTTGTCATCAAATTTTCAACAAAGCTTGATGATGAGAATATGGAGAAGACAAATTAATAATTTGGTCAAAAGGTCGAAGAGAGTTACATAAAACCATCAATTTTCAATTCATCCTCGGAATTTTTGCAAAGAAATTTGCTCTCATGAACCGATTTATCACATCTCGTCTTCAGTTGTCCTACCCTTCCTACCACCCATGATACACTGAAGTTTGTGGCGAGGCAGTTTTCCTGAAACAAATTGTATTCGCCTCATGGAAGGCAAATCCAACTGAAAAAGAGGAATGAAAGCGTGAAGGTGAGCAGTGATTCGTGATTTTGGTAGTTTTACCAAAGGGGGGTTGTTGGCGGACCTTGAGCGCCTTGCGTAAATATGGTGAGGACAAATCGTAGAGACAGCAAGGGGGGTGGGGGGCGAGACCGGAGAGGAGATGGTAGAAGACAGAAAGACCACCGACCTGCCTGCGGTGAGAGAGTGAGAGGCCCAAAGACTCAACCTCATCGCGGGAGATGCCAATGATCCGAAATGCCTTGGTTTCCACAGTATGAAGCCGAAAAAGGTGGGAGGCAGGAGTACCAGCCCAGAGGAGAGAGCAGTACTCCAACAGGGTGCAGACGAAAGCTTTGTATGTGTTCAGGAGCTCAGGTGGACTGAGGAATGTTATTACAAAACAATAGTAATAATAATAATACCTCCCACATCCCCCTGGGGGTTTTTTCCAGCTTGACCAAACACCGTATTAATGTGTAAAACAGCTTATCATGCTGTTTTTCCAAGTCTACTTCAAATAACGAATATCTGCAAGGCAGCTTATCATAACAGATATCCTCAAGCAGGAGAATCATCCACTTTGAGGCTTGACAGTCATCTTCATTGCTGATTGGCGGCAGATTTTCCCTACAAATCGTATCACAATGCCGAAAGAGCTTTTGCTTGTCGGACAAGCTAGAAGGACATAAACTCACCATAAATATGCGCGTAGCCCTTGCAACAGAAGAAGGAGAATGTATCAACTAGGAATTTGCTGTGTACCTTCTTGATATTGGTGAAGACAAGATTCCATACGAGTGGGAATGTGGTGACTTCCACATGCACATCGATGAGTAGCCAACACTTCCTGCCAATATCATGGTCGACCTCGACAAATGGGTGTTCCTCAATATACTTGGCAACAACCACAAAATGCAAGTGGCTATTTCACCCTTTAAAATCTGAGCTCCTTGGACTTTCGGCTCCCCCACCCTGAGCTCCCTGGAGAAAAATCTGGCTGCTCGGGGAGATGGAGGTTTAAATCGTGGACAGTAAACCGGATGTTCGGTTATATGGAGGTTTGTTTAGCAGCTGGTAAACTGGATGCTCGGTTATGTGTCGATTTGTATCACGGCTGGGAAACCGGCTGCTCTGTTATACGGAGGTTTGTATAGCGGCTGGTAAACTGGCCACTCAGTGATATGGAGGTTTGTATCACGGCTGGTAAACTGGCCGCTCGGGTATATGGAGGTTTGTATAGCGGCTGGTAAACCGGCCACTCTGTTATACGGAGGTTTGTATAGCGGCTGGTAAACCGGCCACTCAGTGATATGGAGGTTTGTATCGTGGCTGGTAAACTGGCTGCTCGGGAAGATGGAGGTTTGTATCGCGGCCAGTAAACTGGCCGCTCGTTATATGAAGGTTTGTATAGCGACTGGTAAACCGGCCATTCTGTTAAATGAAGGTTTGTATAGCGACTGGTAAACCAGCCACTCGGGTATATGGAGGCTTGTATAGCGGCTGGTAAACCGACCACTCAGTGATATGGAGGTTTGTTTCGTGGCTGGTAAACTGGATGCTCGGGTATATGGAGGTTTGTATCGCGGCCGGTAAACTGGCCGCTCGTTATATGGAGGTTTGTATAGCGGCTGGTAAACCGGCCACTCTGTTATATGAAGGTTTGTATAGCGACTGGTAAACCGGCCGCTCGTTATATGAAGGTTTGTATCGCGGCTGGTAAACTGGCCATTCTGTTATATGAAGGTTTGTATATCGACTGGTAAACCGGCCGCTCGGGTATATGGAGGTTTGTATAGCGACTGGTAAACCGGCCGCTCGTTATATGAAGGTTTGTATCACGGCTGGTCAACTGGCCACTCTGTTATATGAAGGTTTGTATAGCAACTGGTAAACCGGCCGCTCGTTATATGAAGGTTTGTATAGCGACTGGTAAACCGGCCACTCTGTTATATGAAGGTTTGTATAGCGACTGGTAAACCGGCCGCTCGGGTATATGAAGGTTTGTATAGTGACTGGTAAACCGGCCGCTCGGGTATATGGAGGTTTGTATAGCGGCTGTTAAACCGGCTGCTCTCTTATACGGAGGTTTGTACAACGGCTGGTAAACCGGCCGCTCTCTTATACGGAGGTTTGCACAACAGCTGGTAAACCGGCTGCTCTGTTATACGGAGGTTTGTACAACGGCTGGTAAACCGGCCGCTCAGGTATATGGAGGCTTGTATAACGGCTGGTAAACTGGGTGCTCGGTTATGTGGAGGTTTGGATAGTGGCTGGTCAATTGTCCGCTGTGTTATATGAAGGGTTGTATAGTGGCTGGTAAACCGGCCGCTCGGGTTATGGAGGTTTGTACAACGGCTGGTAAACCGGCCGCTCAGGTATATGGAGGCTTGTATCACGACTAGTAAACTGGCTGCTCTGTTATATGGAGGTTTGTATAGCGGCTGGTAAACCGGCCGCTCGGGTTATGGAGGTTTGTATGGCGGCTGGTAAACTGGCTGCTCAGTTATATGGAGGTTTCTATAGCGGCTGGTAAACCGACCACTCAGTGATATGGAGGTTTGTTTCGTGGCTGGTAAACTGGATGCTCGGGTATATGGAGGTTTGTATCGCGGCCGGTAAACTGGCCGCTCGTTATATGAAGGTTTGTATAGCGACTGGTAAAGCGGCCGCTCGGGTATATGGAGGTTTGTATAGTGACTGGTAAAGCGGCCGCTCGGGTATATGAAGGTTTGTATAGTGACTGGTAAACCGGCCGCTCAGGTATATGGAGGTTTGTATAGCGGCTGTTAAACCGGCCGCTCTCTTATACGGAGGTTTGTACAATGGCTGGTAAACCGGCCGCTCTCTTATACGGAGGTTTGCACAACAGCTGGTAAACCGGCTGCTCTGTTATACCGAGGTTTGTACAACGGCTGGTAAACCGGCCGCTCAGGTATATGGAGGCTTGTATAACGGCTGGTAAACTGGGTGCTCGGTTATGTGGAGGTTTGTATAGTGGCTGGTCAACTGTCCGCTCTGTTATATGAAGGGTTGTATAGTGGCTGGTAAACCGGCCGCTCGGGTTATGGAGGTTTGTACAACGGCTGGTAAACCAGCCGCTCAGGTATATGGAGGCTTGTATCACGGCTGGTAAACTGGCTGCTCTGTTATATGGAGGTTTGTATAGCGGCTGGTAAACCGGCCGCTCGGGTTATGGAGGTTTGTATGGCGGCTGGTAAACTGGCTGCTCAGTTATATGAAGGTTTGTATAGTGGCTGGTAAACTGGCCGCACAGTTATATGGAGGTTTCTATAGCGGCTGGTAAACCGGCCGCTCGGGTTATGGAGGTTTGCATAGTGGCTGGTAAACTGGCCGCTCTGTTATATGGAGGTTTGTATAGTGACTGGTAAACCGGCTGCTCGGTTCAGGATTATTATCATAGTTGGTTCGGCTACGATGCTTTTGACTTCACTGTAAAAATATCGAGGATTTTTCATGTTTTTTTTCTTTTTTCACCTTGGGAGAACGCCATCTAAAATGGTACTGTTTCGCAACTTGTGTCATTCCACGTAATTTATCATTATCATTATGTTACGTTGTAATCATCATTTTGCACCATTATAATTATCCTTATCATTATTATTGTCATTATCATAATGTACCATTATCATGAAGTATCATTTCATTTCAATACGACGTAATTAATATACATCCTCATGTTCTGTGCGGACAAAAAATAGACAGACAAACAAATGATCCCAGGTGCAATTCAGTCTCCTCTGGCAAGGGTAACAACAACGACAACGACATCAACAATGACACAATTATAATATTAATTGGAACAGCACTCTGTTTCACGCATTCCTCCACCAGATTAAACGGTTTATGTATTGTATCCTACTTACTGGCCAGATCTGCATCCGGATCTTCACCAAAATCTAATCAATTTGTCCTTCTCACTCAACCAACCTGTCCACCAAGTTTCGTCTGAATCCATCCATAACTTTTTTTAGATATCCTGCTCAAAGACAAGCAAACAGACAGACAGAGACAGACAGACAGACAGACGTGAAAACAGAACCTACAGTTAAGCCCAAAATTATTCATACCCTTACCAAATTTGGAGTATTTTGAATCGTGTAATTTGAGGAATGAGTTTCTTCTGGCTGAAGTTACATAAGAATGTGACAAACAGCTGAAAGAATCACTGCAAGAGACATTTCAAGAAATACATTGTTTCGGGGGTATTTTATTGATAGATTTATAAAAAAAATGTCTTGCCCAGAATTATTCATACCCTTGCTTGAGGGGCTGTCAAACCTTGACGATTTAGCCAGCGTATGCCGATGTATGAAAAATTTGTCTAAAACGCTGGCACACGTCGAATACGTTATGGGTAAGTTTTGTATACATTAAGAGCACGCTGAAGCACGCTGGCATACGTCGTAGTACGCCGAGCTCGTCGACAAATTTTAACATGCTCAAAATATTTCGACGTATGCCAGCGTATGACTCACACGTTCCGCATACGCTGGCCATAAGTTGTAGGCACGTTACGCGATCGTTGACACACGTCGACACACGTTACTTGTAAGTTACTCATAAGTCGAAACACGTCGAGGTAATGTTTAGCGTACCCAAAACTTATTTATAACCTATGAGTAACGTGCTTTGAACCTATGAGTAACGTGCTTTGAACCTATGAGTAACGTATCTCCAACACATAATGACATATGTAGACGTATTTGACGTTTTCCAGACGACCACAGAACTTACTGAACGTGTTTCTAACTTGCAGCTACCGTATAATGGTGTAATGGCAGCGTTTAGGGGAATTGGTATATAAAAATGGGCTTCACAGGAGGAACCCATCAGTGTTCCAGACTCCATGTTTTTTTTTATCCCCCGCCGCGTGGCGGAAGGGGGATATTGTTATCACCCGGGTCGTCCGTCCGGCTGTCCGTCCGTCCGTCCGTCCGGCTGGCTGGGCGTCAACATTTATAGCTGTGAGTGCGGTAACTCATAAACTGTTTGCCATATCGATTTGAAATTTGGGTCACACATGTACCACCTGAAAAGGAAGAATCCTATTGATTTTGGGCATGGCCGGATCCAAGATGGCCGACTGGTGCGGCCATCTTGAAAAAATGTTTTTTCGCCATATCGATTTGAAATTTGGGTCACACGTGTACCACCTGAAAAGGAAGAACCTATTGATTTTGGGCGTGGCCGGATCCAAGATGGCCGACTGGGGTGGCCATCTTGAAAATTTTTTTTTTCGCCATATCGATTTGAAATTTGGGTCACACATGTACCACCTGAAAAGGAAGAACCCTGTTGATTTTGGGTGTGGCCGGATCCAAGATCGCCGACATGGGCGGTCGTCCGTCCGGCTGGCTGGCATGGCGTCAACATTTTTGCTGTGAGTGTGATAACTCGTAAACTGTTCGCTATATCGATTTGAAATTTGGGTCACACGTGTACCACCTGAAAAGCAAGAACCCTATTGATTTTGGGCGTGGCCAGATCCAAGATGACCGACTGGGGCGGCCATCTTGAAAAAAATGTTTTTTGTAATTAATGGAAAACCACTTATTTGATTTCAATTATTTTTCAATGGCGGGGGAGTCCCCATCTATGATGGTATATTTTTGTTTTTTTTTCTTCGGCATGACTGTGATGTTGACACCTCGATTTATAGTGCGGTTATGATTTAAATTGTTGAGCGGCAGCCTTTTATTTATATTATATTATAACCGCACTAGAAATCGAAGTGTCGACATCACCGTCATGCCGAAGAAAAAAAAAAAAAAAAAAAAAAAAAACATGGAGTGTGGAACACTGACGGGTTCCTCCTGTGTGAACCCCATTTTTATATACCAATTATCCTAAACGCTGCCAATACGCCATTATACAGTAGCTGTAAGTTAGAAACGCGTTCAGTAAGTTCTGTGGTTGGCTGGAAGATGTCAAATATGTCTACATACGTCAATATGCGTTTGAGATACGTCACTCATAGGTTCAAAGCATGTTACTCATAGGTTCAAAGCACGTTACTCATAGGTTAGAAATAAGTTTCGGGTACGCTAAACATTACCTCGACGTGTTTCGAATTGTGAGTAACTTACAAGTAACGTGTGTCGACGTGTATCAACGATCGCATAACGTGCCTACAACTTATGGCCAGCGTATGCGGAATGTGTGAGTCATACGCTGGCATACGTGGAAAAATTTTGAGCATGCTTAAAATTTGTCGACGAGCTCGGCGTACTACGACGTATGCCAGCGTGCTTCAGCGTGCTTCAGCATGCTCTTAACGTATACAAAACTTACCCATTACGTATTCGACGTGTGCTAACGTTTTAGACAAATTTTTCATATGTCGGCATACGCTGGCTAAAACGTCAAGGTGTGACAGGGCATGACGGTGATGTTGACACTTCGATTTCTAGTGCGGTTATGATTTGAATCGTTGAGCGGCAGCCTTTTAATAGGCTACGCCACGTGATTGTCGGCGATACGCTGCCGCGCGCAATGCATACGTTAGACTATCATTGGGCATACAATTTGAACGCCGACAACACGCTAAGCATTCGTTGGTATAAGTTATCTATAAGTTATCGAAACGTTCTGTGTACGTTACTAATATGTTATGCATACGTCCAACTCGTTATGAATACCCAAAAACTGGAAAAAAACATCAATAGTTCAGCGTACGCCAGCGTTTTACATACATTTTTATACGTTGCCATACGCTGGCTAAAACGTCAAGGTGTGACAGCCCCTTTATATCAGTTCAAAGTCACATTCAGTAATCAATGGAAAAGCCTCTGTTTGTGAGCACAGCCTCCAAACGGTTTTTATACTTGCTCACAAGGTTTTTGCACGTCTCTACAGGTATTTTGGCCCACTCCTCCTTCGCAAAGGTCTCCAGGTCTTTGAGGTTGGAAGGCTTCCTTGCCATCACTCCGGTCTTGAGCTCCCTCCACAGATTATCGATTGGGTTGAGGTCTGGAGTTTGGCTTGGCCACTCTAGAACGTCTACATCATTATCCCAGAACCATTTCTTGACTGACTTTGCGGTGTGCTTTGGATCGTTGTCCTGCTGATACGTCCAATGCTCCCCGAGGTGAAGTTTCTCTGCGGACTGTTTGATGTTTTCCTCAAGGATCTTGATGTACTGCTCCTTTTTCATGATGCCATCCACTTTGACGAGATTGCCGGGCCCACTGGCTGAGAAACATCCCCAAAGCATTATGCTCCCGCGTCCATGCTTGATGGTCGGGACTACGTTCTTCGGGTTGTATGCTTCACCTTTCTTTCGCCAGACGAAAGCAATATCTCTGTGCCCGAAAAGCTCCATTTTCTTCTCATCCGACCACAGAACTGAGGACCAAAATCTTGGATCTTTGTCCAGGTGAGCTTTTGCAAAGGCTAGCCAAGCCTTTCTGTGCCTGGGATGGAGGAGTGGAGTCTTTCTTGGCATCCATGGAGACCCCCCTTGTGCAACGTCCGCTGGACTGTCTGCCTTGATATCTTGGTCCCAGACTCGCCATGGTTGTTAATGGTTGTTAATGTTAATGGTTAAAAGAGCCTTAATAGTGATCCATGGATTGCTGTTGGTCTCTCGCCATACTTTTCTTGCCAGACGAGGCGACACCTTTGGCTTCCGACCACGTCCTTCAATCTTTTTTGAAAGTGTGGAACTCCTTGTACTTCCTAATTATGCTTTGTATGGTGGCAACTGGCACTCGGAATTGCTTCAAAATAGCTTTGCAGCCTTTCCCCTCCTTGTGAGCATTCACAATGCACAACCGAAGGTCCTCACTGACTTCTTTCTTCTTCGCCATGCTGCCAATGACCTGAGAATGATTGCATCAGCTTCCCTTAATTTATAGTCTAAAAGCAGAGTGTTGTTCTATAACATTCCTCACTGTACATTCAATAGCCCACATTTGTAATGCATTCAGATTGTATGCACACATCTTGGAATCATTGCATAACATTATAAAGAATCTTAGGAATATCAAAAGCATGTGCATTATCACAAACATTGGCCTCAATTCTGAGACTTGGTATGGGGTATGAATAAATTATGGACAGGCATAAAAACAGAAATCTTCACATTTCTATTGTTATGCTAATCATGTTGAGCCAAAATATATGTGGATTTGTACATGCCAACTAATTGTCCTTGGGTGAAGTGAAAGTACCACCACTCCAGCTTGTAGGTTTGAGATAAATGCAAAACTCTCAGATTTTTCATTGGGTATGAATAATTTGGGGCTGAACTGTATGTCCACCTTCGGTTGCAGAGGTAATAATAATATCACCACATTGCTGTCCGTCCGTCACACGAAGAAGATTTAGGACAACGAACATTTCCCCAATGGAGGTCATTTTTCCCTTCAAAATGACACATCGGTAATAATGGTAATAGCATGTATCTATAATTCCAGCAATCCCTGTGTGTGTGTGTGTGTGTGTGTGTGTGTGTGTGTGTGTGTGTGTGTGTGTGTGTGTGTGTGTGTGTGTGTGTGTGTGTGTGTGTGTGTGTGTGTGTGTGTGTGTGTGTGTGTGTGTGTGTGTGTGTGTGTGTCTGCGACCGCCGTTTCTCGACGACCGCCGGTCCGATCTCATTGAAACTTGCCAGAAATATTGCCGGGGACCCGCGGATGTGCCTTTTCAAGGTTTGATATCGATCGGATGAGCGGTTCCCAAGTTACGGCCATTTTACTGCTTTTTCAATGTTGAAAAGGTGTATATATGGAAGCTGAAGGTGTCGTTCCACCTTCTCACCTTATCATGCCGATTTTTCCCCAAATTATTAATAACCGGACGATCACCGGTCCGATCGGATTGAAACTTGCCACTAATATTGCCGGGGAACCGCAGATGTGCCTTTTCGAGGTTTGATGTCAATCGGACGAGCGGTTCCCAAGTTATGGCCATTTATCTGTCGACCAATGACAAGACACGGTACTATGACGTCACGAATGACGTCACAATTAATGTTTGTTTATATTTCTTTATTTATTTATTTTTTGCATGATTGACGGTCTGATCTGATTGAAAATTGCCAGGAATATTGCTGGGGACCCACGGATGTGCCTTTTCGAGTTTTGATATTAATCGGACAAGCGGTTCCCAAATTACGGCCATTTATCTGTCGACCAATATCTGCGAGAGAGGGGGACGGGAGAGGGGGGGATGAGAGTGGGGGCGAGAGAGGAGGGGGAGAGAGGAAGGGTGAGACGGGGGGAGAGAGGGAGGCAAGAGAGGGGGCGAGAGAGGAGGGGGAGAGAAGAAGGGTGAGACTAGGTGGGAGAGAGGGGGGCAAGAGAGGGGGGAGATAGGGGGAGCAAGAGAGGGGGGAGAGAGAGGAAGGGCGAGACTAGGGGGAAGGGAGGGGGGGTGAGAGAGGGGGGCGAGAGAGAGCTGCACATACTTGCACGCACCTACGGGCCTGCCCCTACGGGCCCGTACTAGTAATAATAATTATAATAACATCATTACAAAATATTATTAATAACTCACAGATAACCCGGTTCAACCGGGCTGTTGTAAGGAAAATTAGTTGAACATTTAGCTTTCATATTGCAGATATCTGTTCCTCACTCCATGATCTTAACCGGATTAGATCACAGAAATGATTGGCTGAATTATGTTGCCATGGCAACCATCTCAACAACTTGGCTTATATACACGATATTTTTAAAAAACGTCCAAGATTGGAGATTTTCATGTAACACACATCCATTCCTTATACTGTACCAGCCAAAAGGTGTATCAGCTCCTTATTTTAAGAAATTAGTTCAGAATGTTTGTTTTCTTTAATAAAATATCACCTTGTCGGCGAAACATTCCCCATGGAAGTTCTTTTTCATGCACTAAATCAATCAAAGCTGTAAATGAAAGGAAAATTACTTTTTCTTTCACATCAGAACAAAACACGATTTGAGTTTTAACACTATTACAACCTTACAACATGTATTTTGTACAAGTATTAATAATTCATAAAGTGCGTTTCACAGCCTGAGCAGTTTAACATTCCTCGATTTGAGTTATAATCAACTGCAGACTCTCCCTGTGTGGACACAGGAACTGAACCTCAGCCAAGTTATCCACATCTCTGAATTATCAACACAAACAGAACTCGGACAGACATTCTTCATTTAATCTTCAGTATAACGTGATGAGTTCGTAAATTAGGTCAGAGCTGAAGTAGAAAGTAGAAACAGTAACAATTAGCCACCACCAGTTTTAATTTCACTTCTTGTTGATCAGTTAACAAAGCAAACTTTTGTTTGTAAAAAGCTTCATCTGCATTATGTCGGTTCATATCAGTGATGGCAATGTAGATGGTGTCATGAGTTCCCCTCCCCTCCTTCCTCCTCCACCTCCTCCCTCCCCTCCCTCCTCCACCTCCTCCCTACCCTCCCTCCTCCACCTCCTCCCTCCCCTCCCCTCCACCTCCTCCCTCCCTCCTCCTCCTCCCTCCCCTCACCCTCACCAGCTCCCTCCCCCTTCCCCCTCCCCTCACACCTCACCAGCTCCCTCCCCTCACCCCTCACCACCTCCCTCCCCTCACCACCTCCCTCCCCTCACCCATCATCACCTCCCTCCCCTCACCACCTCCGTCCCCCTCTCCTCCACCCCTCAACTGTGGCTTATGTTCTGTTGCATCCTGATCCGTTCAGTGTTCTCACCCTTCCATGGGCCATGACCTTGCGTGTAAAAAGATATATATTTATAAATGTGTAGAAACTATATAAATATTTATATTTATAGAAATGTCTATATATTTACATATATTTATTTATTTATTTATAGCGAACGCAGTGAGCTTCATACTTAACGCGTGCACATGAGAGAATAGGAAACAACAACAACATCCCTGGCAATTTGGAATCTGTGTCGTTGGTTATGACCCTTTTGCTTCCGGTTTTTTTTAAACGCTGTGAGGTGTTTTAACACGATTGGGTTTTATTTCTATCTTGTGAATATTAGTTAACGCGTGCACATGAGAGAATAGGAAACAACAACAACAACAACAACAACAACAACAGAATACCCTGGCAATTTGGAATCGGTGTCGTTGGCTATGACCCTTTTGCTTCCGTTTTTTTTTTTTTTGCTTCTGGTTTTTTTTTGGTTCCGGTTTTTGTCATGGTGAATGATGCATGCCGGGAGATAAAGGCATCGTCGGAGACATGAAAGACCCAAATAATATCAGACATGGTGTGTATTTCCTCCACTGATTTTAATAATGATATCCTCCGCATCATCAAAAAATATTTTTTAATCGTGATTTACGTTATTTGATCGCTGATCCCAAATCCAGGCTGAAGTAACCGGAAATTGCTTATACAGTTGTGAACAAGTTATAGGTAAAGTCAGAAGCGAATGTAAGAAGAATTCTACATTCGCTACTAGTATTTATTTTTTTAGATGAGATCCTGTTCTAGGCGGTGTAGTTGTCGTTGTGAAGGTAATGTTGAGGATTTTTTTTTTATTAAGATGAGATCCTGTTCTAGGTGGTGTAGTTGTTGTGAAGGTAATGTTGAGGTATAATGTTGAGGTAATGTTAATTTTTTTAGATGAGATTCTGTTCTCGGCGGTGTAGTTGTCGTTGTGAAGGTAATGTTGAGGATTTTTTTTCAGATGAGATCCTGTTCTCGACGGTGTAGTTGTTGTTGTGAAGGTAATGTGAAGGTAATATTTATTTTTTCATCGCAAAAAAACTTTAATTTGAGATTTAAGAAGCGAATGAAAGAAGAATTCTACGTTCAC